>NC_085138.1:366456877-366575247 GCF_035046485.1 Aedes albopictus | reverse complement strand
CAATCCAATCCAAATCCAATCCAAATCCAATCCAAATTCCAATTCCAAATTCCAATTCAAATCCAATCCAAATCAATTCCAAATCCAATCCAAATTCCAATCCAAATTCCAATCCAAATCCAATTCCAAATCCAATCATCAAATCCAATCCAAATCCAATCCAAATCAATCCAAATCCAATCCAAATCCAATCCAAATCCAATTCCAAATCCAATCCAAATCCAATCCAAATCCAATCCAAATCCAATCCAAATCCAATCCAAATCCAATCCAAATCCAATCCAAATCCAATCCAAATCCAATCCAAATCCAATCCAAATCCAATCCAAATCCAATCCAAATCCAATCCAAATCCATCCAAATCCAATCCAAATCAATCCAAATCCAATTCCAAATCCAATCCAAATCCAATCCAAATCCAATCCAAATCCATTCCAAATCCAATCCAAATCCAATCCAAATCAATCCAAATCCAATCCAAATCCAATCCAAATCCAATCCAAATCCAATCCAAATCCAATCCAAATCCAATCCAAATCCAATCCAAATCCAATCCAAATCCAATTCCAAATCCAATCCAAATCCAATCCAAATCCAATCCAAATCCAATCCAAATCCAATCCAAATCCAATCCAAATCACATCCAAATCCAATCCAAATCCAATCCAAATCCAATCCAAATCCAATCCAAATCCAATCAAATCCAATCCAAATCCAATCCAAATCCAATCCAATCCAATCCAAATCCAATCCAAATCCAATCCAAATCCAATCCAAATCCAATCCAAATCCAATCCAAATCCAATCCAAATCCATCCAAATCCAATCCAAATCCAATCCAAATCCAATCCAAATCCAATCCAAATCCAATCCAAATCCAATCCAAATCCAATCCAAATCCAATCCAAATCCAATCCAAATCCAATCCAAATCCAATCCAAATCCAATCCAAATCCAATCCAAATCCAATCCAAATCCAATCCAAATCCAATCCAAATCCAATCCAAATCCAATCCAAATCCAATCCAAATCCAATCCAAATCCAATCCAAATCCAATCCAAATCCAATCCAAATCCAATCCAAATCCAATCCAAATCCAATCCAAATCCAATCCAAATCCAATCCAAATCCAATCCAAATCCATCCAAATCCAATCCAAATCCAATCCAAATCCAATCCAAATCCAATCCAAATCCAATCCAAATCCAATCCAAATCCAATCCAAATCCAATCCAAATCCATCCAAATCCAATCCAAATCCAATCCAAATCCAATCCAATCCAATCCAAATCCAATCCAATCCAATCAAATCAATCCAATCCAATCCAAATCCAATCCAAATCCAATCCAAATCCAATCCAAATCCAATCCAAATCCAATCCAAATCCAATCCAAATCCAATCCAAATCCAATCCAAATCCAATCCAAACCATCCAAATCCAATCCAAATCCAATCCAAATCCAATCCAAATCCAATCCAAATCCAATCCAAATCCAATCCAAATCCAATCCAAATCCAATCCAAATCCAATCCAAATCCAATCCAAATCCAATCCAAATCCAATCCAAATCCAATCCAAATCCAATCCAAATCCAATCCAAATCCAATCCAAATCCAATCCAAATCCAATCCAAATCCAATCCAAATCCAATCCAAATCCAATCCAAATCAATCCAAATCCAATCCAAATCCAATCCAAATCCAATCCAAATCCAATCCAAATCCAATCCAAATCCAATCCAAATCCAATCCAAATCCAATCCAAATCCAATCCAAATCCAATCCAAATCCATCCAAATCCAATCCAAATCCAATCCAAATCCAATCCAAATCCAATCCAAATCCAATCCAAATCCAATCCAAATCCAATCCAATCCAATCCAAATCCAATCCAAATCCAATCCAAATCCAATCCAAATCCAATCCAAATCCAATCCAAATCCAATCCAATCCAATCCAAATCCAATCCAAATCCAATCCAAATCCAATCCAAATCCAATCCAAATCCAATCCAAATCCAATCCAATCCAATCCAATCCAATCCAAATCCAATCCAATCCAATCCAAATCCATCCAAATCCAATCCAAATCCAATCCAAATCCAATCCAAATCCAATCCAAATCCAATCCAAATCCAATCCAAATCCAATCCAAATCCAATCCAAATCCAATCCAAATCCAATCCAAATCCAATCCAAATCCAATCCAAATCCAATCCAAATCCAATCCAAATCCAATCCAAATCCAATCCAAATCCAATCCAAATCCAATCCAAATCCATCCAAATCCAACCAAATCCAATCCAAATCCAATCCAAATCCAATCCAAATCCAATCCAAATCCAATCCAAATCCAATCCAAATCCAATCCAAATCCAATCCAAATCCAATCCAAATCCAATCCAAATCCAATCCAAATCCAATCCAAATCCAATCCAAATCCAATCCAAATCCAATCCAAATCCAATCCAAATCCAATCCAAATCCAATCCAAATCCAATCCAAATCCAATCCAAATCCAATCCAAATCCAATCCAAATCCAATCCAAATCCAATCCAAATCCAATCCAAATCCAAATCCAATCCAAATCCAATTCCAAATCCAATCCAAATCCAATCAAATCCAATCCAAATCCAATCCAAATCCAATCCAAATCCAATCCAAATCCAATCCAAATCCAATCCAAATCCAATCCAAATCCAATCCAAATCCAATCCAAATCCAATCCAAATCCAATCCAAATCCAATCCAAATCCAATCCAAATCCAATCCAAATCCAATCCAAATCCAATCCAAATCCAATCCAAATCCAATCCAAATCCAATCCAAATCCAATCCAAATCCAATCCAAATCCAACCAAATCCAATCCAAATCCAATCCAAATCCAATCCAAATCCAATCCAAATCCAATCCAAATCCAATCCAAATCCAATCCAAATCCAATCCAACCATCCAAATCCAATCCAAATCCAATCCAAATCCAATCCAAATCCAATCCAAATCCAATCACCAAATCCAATCCAAATCCAATCCAAATCCAATCCAAATCCAATCCAAATCCAATCCAAATCCAATCCAAATCCAATCCAAATCCAATCCAAATCCAACCAAATCCAATCCAAATCCAATCCAAATCCAATCCAATCCAATCCAAACCAATCCAATCCAATCCAAATCCAATCCAAATCCAAATCCAATCCAATCCAATCCAAATCCAATCCAAATCCAATCCAAATCCAATCCAAATCCAATCCACCATCCAAATCCAATCCAATCCAATCCAAATCCAATCCAAATCCAATCCAAATCCAATCCAAATCCAATCCAAATCCAATCCAAATCCAATCCAAATCCAATCCAAATCCAATCCAAATCCAATCCAAATCCAATCCAAATCCAATCCAAATCCAATCCAAATCCAATCCAAATCCAATCCAAATCCAAATCCAATCAAATCCAATCCAAATCCAATCCAAATCCAATCCAAATCCCAATCCAAATCCAATCCAAATCCAATCCAAATCCAATCCAAATCCAATCCAAATCCAATCCAAATCCAATCCAAATCCAATCCAAATCCAATCCAAATCCAATCCAAATCCAATCCAAATCCAATCCAAATCCAATCCAAATCCAATCCAAATCCAATCCAAATCCAATCCAAATCCAATCCAAATCCAATCCAAATCCAATCCAAATCCAATCCAAATCCAATCCAAATCCAATCCAAATCCAATCCAAATCCAATCCAAATCCAATCCAAATCCAATCCAAATCCAATCCAATCCAATCCAAATCCAATCCAAATCCAATCCAAATCCAATCCAAATCCAATCCAAATCCAATCCAAATCCAATCCAAATCCAATCCAAATCCAATCCAAATCCAATCCAAATCCAATCCAAATCCAATCCAAATCCAATCCAAATCCAATCCAAATCCAATCCAAATCCAATCCAAATCCAATCCAAATCCAATCCAAATCCAATCCAAATCCAATCCAAATCCAATCCAAATCCAATCCAAATCCAATCCAAATCCAATCCAAATCCAATCCAAATCCAATCCAAATCCAATCCAAATCCAATCCAAATCCAATCCAAATCCAATCCAAATCCAATCCAAATCCAATCCAAATCCAATCCAAATCCAAATCCAATCCAAATCCAATCCAAATCCAATCCAAATCCAATCCAAATCCAAATCCAATCCAAATCCAATCCAACTCCAATCCAAATCCAATCCAAATCCAATCCAAATCCAATCCAAATCCAATCCAAATCCAATCCAAATCCAATCCAAATCCAATCCAAATCCAATCCAAATCCAATCCAAATCCAATCCAAATCCAATCCAAATCCAATCCATATCCAATCCAAATCCAATCCAAATCCAATCCAAATCCAATCCAAATCCAATCCAAATCCAATCCAAATCCAATCCAAATCCAATCCAAATCTAATCCAAATCCAATCCAAATCCTTTTCGAATTCAATCCACATTACAATCATTCAAACTCAAGTCCAGTCTAACTTAATTTGAACATTACCCAATATAAAGTTTTGAAATGAGCGAAACTACGATTTGTTTTCCAAGAGATGCAGATATCGATGAGATTTGCATCATATGTTTTGAGATGCAAGTCCAGTATCTGGAATATGTATTCTTCAATCTCAATGATCGCCCTTGTACTACAAGCAAGTATCCAATCATCTCAACCCAACCCTCGTCGGGAAGTACATCCATCTATTTTCCACAACCGGAGAGCCTGGTGCTGTGCATCATCTCCGTGTGGACTCGGCGAGAGTGGATATTTGTTTATTCATTGTCATGCAAATTAGGCACCGTGTAGCTGTTGGATGCAATGCGGCGTGCTAGGAACGAAAAAAACTCAAATAAAATTATTTAAATACGCAGACCGCTTCGCAGTCACTTCGTACCTAGCTGGCAGAGATGGCTCAAAAGGTTCGGTCGGTTGTTCTCTGTTTTTCTAAATCACATTTATTGTCATGATGTTGATGATCGTCGTCGTACGCGCTAGGAACAAGGACTGGACTCGTTCGGGTTTGCGACTTGAAGGTCGCCGAGGGAAGGCACTGGGAGGACACGGTGATAAAAGCAAATTACCATATGTTTGTAAAGTCTCGGTTTTACAATGTGAACACACAATGGGATGTGGCGAGGTACTCGCTCTCGGAGCTGGGAGATAATAGCCAAGGTGATGAGCGGGATTATAATTATTCAATTGTGAACCGTCGGCGCTGTAGCCGCCGCCGGGTGTTGTCGGAGCAGGAAAACCGAGGATTTTAGTTTGAGTACTCATCAAAAATCAATTAAAGGATGCTGGGTCGCCGTTGAATAAATCGTTGAATAGATGGAAAGGGGTGAAGCAAAGTTGCCTAAATACAATATTGTGTTAATTTGAAATATTGAACAGGTTTCTTCGTCGCCGCTTTTGTTGGAGTTCTTCGGTACAAAGCCACATACCCAGTGCTGTTTTTGTGTGTTGTTAAACAATCGTCCCGGCAAACAGCAATGACTTCAGTAAAAGCAACGTGTACCATTCATAGAATTTGGCTGCTCAAACGACACCTGAATGGCAGTTCAGCAAAAAGTAATTAAAAAGGATAAAAGCCATATGACGACGCCTCCGTTATTGTCGGCACCATTATCATCGCCATCGGGATTGTCGCCATTGTCGTGCTTGTTCTATTGCGGGGGTTTCCATGCCAGATTTGTGACGGATCCCTTTCAAAGCTTTCCATGAACAAAATAGAAAGAAGAACAGACAATGTCCACCGGGGACGTGTAAGGGACCTTGTGAGGTCCGAAAGTGTAGGATATTCTGAACCAGTAAGCGCTCCGTGCCACTTGTTCTGTGAATCCTCTTCCTCGACACAAGCAGAAACGAAACACTTGACAACACCTCCCTCGCCAAGTGCGAGGACATGCCCACCTAGATACGCGGCGACAAGTGACGTGATCCATGAGCCTCACCTCTGGCTGCTGGTGGCTTCCCTTAACTACCAACCTAGTCAGCAAACGCGAATCGTTAGATGCGCGCCGCTTGTTCAGCAGCAGCAGGTTGCGGGATGGGTTCGGCTCGGATGGTAGCCCCAGCAGAAATATGAAGCGGATTGCAAAAAGCCATGAAAGTGAAAAATTAAATAAAAACCGTTCACAGTTCGGTATTGCCCTTTGTCGTCAGCCAGCCAGCGTCGTCATCGCCATCGACCGGCACCTTCTCCACTGACTGGCACTAAAGGTACAGCGCACGTGAGTGAGTTCGAGCGACCAGACGACTGACGGCGGCATTTCACATAATGAACAATCAAATTTTTGTAATCAACCCCCCGTGGCGTTATTTATAAACTGCTTCTTTATGCGAGGAGTGACAAGGTAGCTGCGTTCTGCCGCCGCCGCACCGGTGTCTGTATGTCTATCGCAGGTTCAGACCCAGGCCGGGCGTTCTTTAGCTGCCGCCGCACTGCGGATTTGATTAGTTTTATCTCTGCCGTCACTGTGGCATTCTGGTGGCAACGGGAAGGTGCGAAGAGGTAGATGATGACTCTGCCAACTTACAGTCTTAGATCAGTGATCGATTTACTCTGAATGGTTTGTATGAGATGTTTTGACTGGAAAATGATCATTAATTACCTTCTTGCTTTATGCAATCGGCGTCGGTGCATCTGCTAGTAGATCTGCATATAGGAGATTATATATACATTGTGTCAATTTGTATAAAAAGTGTTGCATAACATAGAGGCATAATAACCTTATGTGATAAAGAACACCCAACTGAAGAAGTAACACATTTCCTCATAAGGATTATAGATTGAAAAAAGCCAACTATAAAATCCCAGTTGGAGAACTGATTGATTAAAATCAATTCTGAGGTATTGTCAGATCTGACTGCAATCGGCTGTTCGAGTCCGTATGAAGTTGATCATCAATATTAACTTCTTTTCTTGATCTGCCTAGATAGCTGTGTAGTGTCGGTAGCGATTGTCTCAATTGGCTAATAATAACACTACGGACCGCCTGTTCCGGTGGTAAGAATCCACCAACAGGTGACCCCTAATTCATGGTGTGATGCGGCTTTATGCTTATCGTGCCTAGGAATGAATGGCTAGGGGGGTCTAATAAAAACTTAACCGCAAACGGAGCCTGTGGAGTACCAGGGCGCCCTCCACAGTATGTAGCCCTTACTGCGCTAACCGGAGCAATTGTGCAGTGGACCTTGTGTTTCTCCGAGACAATCAGCTGCCTTTCTTTAGTCTCACTTGAGGCTAAATAAGGGCGGGATTATGAAGATGATTTTAATTAGTTTAAATTTTCACCTATATGGTTTCGCATTATGCGATTTACACAGTGTATTCTGTGTATCCTCGCCTTTGGCGTTTTCCAATCGATACCGATTTGGGTTTATTGTTGCTGTTCTTTGTTGTGCTGTTGTTGCGAAGAGTTTAATCTTACCTAGTTTGGGTAGTGGCTACGGTTAGGATAGCTCAGATCAATCTTCAGCATAAAAGAACAGCAACGATCAATCTTTGCAAACTCATGCAAAATGGTACAGCCCAAGTGGCCTTGGTACAAGAACCTTACTTTCGTAAGGGAAATTTCTATCTAGGAAACCTTGTGAACCCGGTGTTTGCCACTTTCAGTAAACATGAAATGGCAAACTCGCGTGTCATGCCTCGAGCCTGTGTGCTTGTCAACAACGCAATAGTTGCTACACTCATCTCTGAACTAACCACCAGAGATGTATGTGCTATCACAATTGATGTATCTGTTGGAAACCTCAACAGGAAATACGTCTATTGTTCTGTGTATTTACCGCATGATGAACCATCCCCTACGGATGCTTTCAAACAAGTCATCGCATACTGTATTTCAAAAGGCCTTCCGCTAATTGTTGGCAGTGATGCTAATGCTCACCATATCATCTGGGGCAGCTCAGACATTAACTTGAGAGGCTCCAGTTTGATGGAGTACTTAAGTAGTACAGATCTTGCATTACTTAACATAGCAACCGCCCAACCTTCATGGTATCTGCTAGAGAGGAAGTGTTAGATATAACGCTTTGCTCTAGCAGAATTAGTCACGAGCTGACCAATTGGCATGTGTCAGATGAAGAATCTTTATCTGACCATCGCTATATCTTTTTTGAACATTTAAATGTTACTTCGCAAACATTGCGTTTCAGGAATCCTCGGTCAACAAACTGGGATGTTTAAACTGATTTGGTTGCAGCCAAATTTTATGGATATTCACCATCCATTGACACTCCAAGTGATTTAGATGATGCCGTTGATACTACAACGACCTTCATAATGGAAGCTTTTGAAGAAGCATGCCCTCTACGGTCTGTGAAGATCACAAGAGGAACCCCTTGGTGGAACTCTAATCTGGCGAAACTCAAGGAACAATGTAGAAAGAGTTGGAATAGACGACGTTCGGCTGGTTCGGAGGCTTTCAGGTCGGCTCGCAAGGCCTACAGGAAAGCTCTCCGGTCTGCTGAACGATCCGGCTGGAAAAACCTTTGTACAAATGTTTCCAGCTTGAGTGAAGTCAGTCGGTTAAACAAAATCCTTGCGAAATCTAAGGATTTCCGTGTGAACGAACTTCGTTTGCCAAATGGCGATCTGACTTCCTCTGATGAGGAAGTTCTGGAATGCTTATTCAGCACACACTTTCCTGGATGTGTGGATATTACATCTTCGAATGATCCTGATGTCTATTCTTGTAGTTACGATTCTTTAGCTTCAACTCGGAGTATTGCAACTATAGAATCGATTGAGTGGGCTCTTAATAGCTTTCCTCTTTTCAAATCTTCTGGGGCAGATGGGATTTATCCTATTTTGCTTCAGAAGGGATTTGATTATTTCAAACATGTTTTGAAAAAACTACTTGTTTGCAGTTTTGCTACAGGGTATATTCCCAAATCCTGGAGGGATATTACTGTAAAGTTTATTCCGAAAGTGGGTCGTGCGTCGTATGAAGAAGCAAAGAGTTTCAGACCTATCAGTTTGACCTCTTTTCTTCTGAAATGCTTAGAACGCATTGTGGATCATCACATCCGTGATGTTCATCTGGCCAACGTGCCTTTTCATGTAAACCAACATACCTACCAATCTGGTAAGTCCACTGTGACTCTTTTACACAAGGTTGTTTACGATATCGAGAAAGCATTCGCTCAAAAGCAATCTTGTTTGGGTGTTTGTGGAATCTCGTAGCAGATACGCTATTGAGGCAACTCAATAATAGCGGTTTTCCTACTTATGGTTTTGCCGACGACTACCTAACATTGTTAGTTGGAATGTGCATCACCCAAGTAACACAACTAGTACTATAATTGTTTAAAATTCACGATTCATACATAGTCCGCTGTTCATTTCCTGCATTATTAACTCTAAATCAAACACTTATATAAGCAAAACAGCGCAAAAAATGGCGGCTTATAAAACATCTTACAGGTTATTTAAGATGTACTCAAATACATTTATATAACTCCAAAGGTACGTTTGAAGCAACTCTCCAATATTGATAAGTTTGAATCGAGTGATATATCAATTAGAAAACTTACAAATAACACATATAACACAATCACAATTAAAGGTTGAAATTAAGCTATTTCCAGGTAATAGATATATGTTAAAAACTTTTATAGTGCTGATTATTTTAATTTTCTTAATAATGCTATTTGAAAGTTATATAACTTGAAGATTGCATATATATGACCAGTCCCTTAAGAGACCCGACTGTACTCAAAGCGTGGCTAGTTCCAGAAAAAAACATGGAAAATGAAAAATAAAGAAATCATTTATTTTTTCTGAACACATGAAATGAGATTCTTCAACATGAAAACAGATTTTCAATTAGTGGAACTGATGATAACTACACTGAGGATACTGCAACTCCGGAAATCATACGAATCAACTATGATTTTTTGCCACAAAAATTTCTTGCGAAAATCATAGTTACGAACTATGATTTTGGCTTCAAAGCGCCAACTATTATTGTCATACTGTTACTGTATAAATTTCATTACACTCACGTATGAAAATCATACCGATAACGTATAAAAACTGAAAGTATGTCTTATGACTATCATACATATTTTTGTGAAATATTTTGCACAAATTAAAAAAAAAAATGCAACCTGGAATCGAACCAGGAACGTCAAGGTTGGCGAGTGCGTGCTTTACTCATACGCCCATCGACGCTTCGGAAGTTGAAATGGTTAGAAGCCAATAAAAGGTTTTATTGCTTTTTAGCAATGGTGTTTCATAACACATCTTATGATTTTCATACGATGCTTCTTATGACATTTTTCATACGACAAGTCTTATGGATTTCGCTTTTCAATGTATGAAAAGCATACGAGAACTATGAAATGATGAAAAAAATAAAAATAACTGATTCATAAGATGTAAACTATGAAAAACATACGATCAGTATCCTCAGTGTAAATATGTGAAGATCGACATGTTCCGTGATGCTAGATGATTGCTCAACTTGCGCTTTAAAATTTATGGTGAAACTTACAGTTTCAGTCATTAATAATTTATGCGCCATTGATTTGAATTAAAAAATGTAGCATAAATCTGCCATTTGATGCTGTTTTGTTGGTTATTTTTGATGGGCACGGAAAAAGCAATATGGCAGATTGCTCATGTAGCTTACAGTGCTGTTCAAAGTATTTTGGATTCATAATTTTGGTTCATACATTAAATTGGACCCTTGACTCGTTATAGACTAACTATGGCTCATAATAGAACATTATTGAACTTTAAGGCAGCTTCTTTAACGACGATGAGCAAATCAAGGAATATTTTATAATGTCATTTCGTTTCATACTTTCATTACCGTACTCGTAATTTCATTTGACACTGTAATTCGAACCATTTTTCCTCTAGAATAAAGAGGGACAGAAAGTACAAATATTTTGTTTTGATTTAGAAGAAGTTAAAATTTCATCAAAATTATATCTCGTGAGCAATTATTTAACAAGAGCTTGCCAATACATTTATAATACATTTAAATAACAGCTTTTCAACATGCTAACTTATTTGTTTGTTTTGTGATAATCACTACAATGCCAAAATAACTATATTATAGCTAGTTGGTTGATCTGTCAGTGACAAAACAAAATTAATAGTAATGGTGATTTATTATGTTGATTGAGGCTCATAGTTGTAGATAGATAGGTAAAATTTCATGTGCACAGTTTACAGAAAACGGCGATAGCTGACTAGTTTATTTCGGGGAAGACAACCATTAATTGGATGGTTCCTGAGTGTGGAGTACTTTGCAGCAGCTATGAAATGCAACATATGAAACCAAAACAGAATCTTGCTGGTAATTGTTGACGAATTTGTCGACCGTGTTCCGGCTGCTGATTTGGCTTACTAATGGACCGTAACGCCAAGCGCTCTGGCCGGATACATCTCAGTGAATGTTGACCCTCTTTGCACAGGGACGATAATTGCGGCTGCTCAGAAGAATTTGGCGAGGGCAATGTTAGTTTCCTTATGGGAACTCAGCGCTGTATCGAGCTGTCGACCTTATTGAAACTAAACTATGGTCCCTGCCCAGCTTAAGATAGTTTTTATTCAATATCTAGCTGATTAAGTTGGTTCACTGCTGATTTTTGCCGTTTTATATCCTTCAAAAGAAGAATAATAAAGATGTTGACAGTCCAAGGCTTGTGCAGTCTCTCTCTGTGGTCCAATGACCACCCGTATTTATACTACCTTAGGTAGACATAATGAATCATACCTAGATAGTTAGGTACTGCCATGAATAGTATTTCATGTAGGTAGATATCCTATGCACACAACCATTAGGTAGACACTACATGCCGTAGGCAGGTTTTCCCCCGCATCACTTGGGATAGCCTTGGCGGATGAAACTGAGTAGCCGCAGGATGACCGCAGTATAGTTCATAAACTACGAATTAAGACGTAAACAGTTATGCTGTCTACATCGGACGGTGATAGGTGTTGAATATAAGAATTTTATACGTATTTTTTCATGTTATACAACCAAAGATATTCTTTTGCTATTAGTCAGCACGCAACAAAAAATGAACTTAAAAATAACACTTGATGTTTTCTAATGCTCTTATAATACGTTTAAAGAGCATCTTTTGATGTTTTTATATCTAAAGATGTTTTCTGTGTTACTTGGGCAGCACCCTTTTCGACCTGATGCAAAGCGTCCTTCAGGTAGTTGAGGGTTGGTGTCGCCAATATGGTTTTTCGGTTAATCCGAGTAAAACATCTATTGTTCTTTTCACGGAAAGGCGAAACCGTAATGGCGTTCGACCTTTACGTCTCTTTGATTCTGAAATCGATGTGACTGAACAGGTAAAGTACGTTGGAGTCATTCTTGATTCCATGCTTTCCTGGACACCTCACATTGAGTTCAGAATCAAGAGAGCTTGTATGGCCTTCGGGCAATGCCGGCGTACTTTTGGTACAACTTGGGGTTTAAAACCCAACCCATGGATTTACACAACTGTGGTTCGGCCAATATTGACTTATGGATGTCTTGTGTGGTGGCAACAGGGTGAAGTGAGAACGGTCCAATCAAAATTAGGCCATCTCCAAAGGATGTGCTTAATGGCGATGTCTGGAGCGTTCTCTTCAACTCCTACGGCAGCGCTAGAAGTTCTCTTTGACGTTGCCCCACTACACATTAGGCCGTCCCTTATTTTGCAAAATTTAGAAATGTTATAAGTTCGTTAGTGGAAAATGATCGTTTTAGCTAAAAAATGATCGTGTCAAAATTTGAAGTCCATATCTCAAGGCTAAGTGGTCCCTCAAGGGGCCTAAAGTTGTCAAAAATTGTATGGGACCAAAAAAACATGATTTTTTTTTCGACGAAACAAATACGCTATTCCACTAAAACCGGTGATTTCAGGACCCTAAAGGGCCAAAAATGGGCTTAGATTTGCGATATCTCTACTCGTTTCCAAGATATTGACAAAAAACAACTGAAAAATCAGCATTTTTGACCATTATTTTTAGATTTCGAAGGAAACTTACTCTATTTTGTTCAATAACTCAAAAACGAGTAGAGATATCGCAAATCTAAGCCCATTTTTGGCCCTTTAGGGTCCTAAAATCACCGGTTTTAGTGGAATAGCGTATTTGTTTTGTCGAAAAAATTTCATGTTTTTTTGGTCCCATACAATTTTTGACAACTTTAGGCCCCTTGAGGGACCACTTAGCCTTGAGATACGGACTTCAAATTTTGACACGATCATTTTTTAGCTAAAACGATCATTTTCCACTAACGAACTTATAACATTTCTAAATTTTGCAAAATAAGGGACGGCCTACTACACATTCATCTCAAACAAGAAGCCCTTTCTTGCACTTACCGGTTACGGGTACTCGGTCTACTAGAGGAAACTCCTGTGAACCGCACATCAACACACACCTCGTTATTTCCACTTTTGGTAAATTGGGACGAAATTGTCCTTGCTCCAAGTGATCTTACAACCCAGATAACCACATATCGCATAAAGATGTTGATACGTAATCGCATTTCATTTTAGTGAAAGTCAACATCGTACAAATGGATTAACTTTGTTAGAAGAACGACACAACTAATTGCATAAAGATCATTTTTGTAATTACGTTGTTTATTATCCTACTTTTCACTCGCGGTTGCAACGATAAAACGCACTAAAACAAAAGTGCCGAAAAGTAGCACTTTTCGGCACCTTTGCCAGTACATACATTTTGCCCACTATCGCGTTTTCCGTAGATACAGCTGCTGCTCATACGTCCTAATAGCAGCTCGAATCCAAATCAAGACTATTCACGTTCCAATTCGGACCGCCGATCAGTTGAAGAAGCAGCAGTTGAAGCTACTTTTTCTCCTTCTCATGTTGTTGATTGACGACGACGACGGGAGCTTGAAAATGTGTGACACCTTCTACACCATAGCCTACCTGATCGAATAAAAAACTGCGCCGGTGCGCATGGATGCTTCCACGTGGTTCCTCCTGATATCATGTATGTTTCATGTAAGATGGCAAGATAGACTCGGGCGAACGGGTATTTTTCGTAATTACAAAAAATTTGTATGCAACTCGTTGCAAAACTCGATTTTTTCAGCACTCGTCGTATTTATCCAACTCGGCAAGCCTCGTTGGATTAACGTACAACTCGTGCTGAAAAAATCATTATTTTGCAACTTGTTGCATAAATAACTATATTGCGATTCGATAACGATGATTCACGTTGGAAATAAAATACATCATAAAAACCGCGATATGAAATCGCTACAAGTACTAAGAATGAATAACTCATATATCAAGGCTAAAGGGTTATATACGAAATCACAGCCTCTTACTGAAAATTATAAGCCAAACGTACCGCGGCGATTATTACGATTGAAGTTTATCACGCACCATCACTGGCGAAGAAAGTTAGCGCACTGGATAAAATTCAGCCCTCTTTAAAAAATATGTACATTTGGGAGATGCAGGACACTCGGTAGTCGGGATCAATCCGAGTAAAAGTTAGCTGCATTCTTACACAATTGATGTAGCACACATTCTGAGAGCGAATTCGTATGTAGGAATTTGGTTCCTGCTTACCTTCTAATCAACAGCGCACCCTCAACAAGACTTTGCTCCAGGACGATGCACCTAGTGTTTTTTACAGCTAAACTTACACTTGTTTACACTAACTCAACACTTGCAGTGACCACTAGCAAGTGATGCACTTGCCCATCAATAATTTTGGGAGCAGAACGGACAACGACGATCAGATAATTTATTTTTCGCGGCGGCGGCGGCGGCGACGACGACGACGACGACTGGGTGCACGCGATGTAAATATTGTGTTGACAACAAAAGCTGCCGTAAATATCGCAATCTAAAATCGTTGCAAGTTGCATATAACTGACAGATCATATATGTTTGTATAACACAAGTATGGAAAGTATCGACCAAAATCGCAATAACTTAGAAAAATTTGCCTCCCAGTGAATGTGAACAAACAAGGCAAATGCCACGGGCTGAGAAGCTAAAGTTGATCTTGGTCAAAACTCGCATCTCATTTATGAATGTTAAGTTGGCAGAGTGGTATGGTGTGAGACTTATAATCTCAAGGTTCGATGTTCGAGGCTTGTTATAATATTTTTTTTTTTATAAATGGATATCGTATGTAAATCTTATAATGCCATTTTATATCAGCAGTCTTGGAAATCGTATTACTAATCGGAAGACGTCGAATAAAGTCATCTGAAGTACGTATATCGCCTCCACTTTGGTACGCATATAGCATTTTTGTGTACTTCATACGATTGAATTGGTTCATATAAGGCGATATATAACACAAATTATACAGACCAAAATGTTTACTGGGAATTGCTTGTAATTTTCCATATAGGACATTTTCCACGAAATTCCCTTCCCGGAAAGAGTGGATATCTGGTTATCTGGAAAAAAGTATTTCAGACTGCATCGTATGTTACACTGATGGCTCCCTTCTCGAAGGTCGAGCAGGTGCTGGTGTTTATTCTCGTGAGCTAAGGCTGTATCAGTCTTACTCACTGCACCGTTTTTCAGGTCGAAATCTTTGCTCTTATGTGCGGAGTGCAATCAATTTGCAGACCCTATTTAAAACGGGGGCCTTTGTATAGAAATACAGGGGATGGCCAAAATGTTTGGGATAGGCAACTTTTTTTCTCCCACAAAAAAATTCAACATGCAGTAACTTTTCATAGAGTGCATCAAAAAATCTCAAATTTTGACTGTTTGTCAACCTATTATATGTGCACCATTGGTACAAATTTGGGCTCGATTGATCAATTTTTCGTGAAGTTATAACCGTTCGGGTAAAACACTATTATTTAGGCAACTCATTTTTGTGCTGTCATATTTTGGAAACCAGTGAACCGAATTGAATGAATTTTTTAACATTTATCAACAATATATTGATACTTAATGCGACGTTATAAAATGTAATATTTTCTCACGGCCAATTAAGTTATACCGGGTTGAATTTTTTACCCATATAGAGGAAAATAAGTCAAATTTACAATACCACACAAACATTACCGTAAACCGGGGTCAAATTGATCAGCGGGGTGAAATTGATCACTCGGGTACTACATTGTAATTCCATACTAGGAACTCTTAAACGTCGTAATGATCTTAAACTTTTTACGTCATCTGATTCGTAGATGTCTAGAGATGGGTGTAGACTTTAAATTTTTTAGAAAAAAGTTAGTTTTGCCTTATTTTTTCAAGGAATTGGCAATGTATTTCTCATTTAGCTGAAATCATTGCTACTAAACAATCAATTGCTAATAGGACTTCCCGTGAATTCTCTGTTTTAACATTTTTGTGGAGCCTTAGTAGAGATGTAATGCAGCTAATCAGAAAATTAAATAGTTATAAAAAGTTCATTTTATGAAGAAATAGTCATTTTTTGTGATAGAAATCACTTATTTTAAATGAAATTGCCTACCTTTAGGCGTTTAAGGGGAAATTTCAAAATTTAATTTTGCATTTAAAGTATTAAATTCACTAGTTATAAGGTTTTAAACGCGTTTTTCGGTTTCAGAAGAGCGAAATTAAGCGGAGAAGGAAATTTTCCTTTCCAACCGATGCTTAATTGTATACTGATCAATTTCGCCCCAAAGTGGCATTTGCAATATTTTGATATTTGAAGTTATTTAACTTAAAGTTTAAATTTGTTGAACAAAATTCTGTCGCATGGTTCCATGGAGATCCACTGGGTACTGGTTTTACAGAAATTCTTTTGGCAATATTTGAACAGGCACTGATGTTATCCGCAAAAGTTGTTTTAAAGTGATCAATTTGACCCCGGATTACGGTACTAAATATGTTCTTCCTTCAATCTAAATAGGCTCTAATATATCTGATTAGAGATAACTTAAGAACAGAAGTGGAAAATCTTTGGATATCAACACTAAAATTTATTGACATTGATGTAAAAAAATTACATTTTTTCGAGAAAAATCCAAAAAGTGTTAATCCATGATATTTTTTTTAACGTTCAAAAAGTACCTATGCTTTAATAGTTTGTGAAGTATTTACATATAGTTGGTGTACGTGCAAAATGTCATTCAATTCGGTTCACTCGTTTCCGAGATATGACAGCTCCAAAATGAGTTGTCTAAAAAATAGTGTTTTACCCGAACGGTTCTAACTTTGCGAAATATTAATCAATCGAGCCCAAATTTGTACCAATGATGCACATATGATAGGTTGACAAACAGTCAAAATTTGAGATTTTTTGATGCACTCTATGAATAGTTATAGCATGTTAAACTTTTTTGTGAGAGAAATAAAAGTTGCCCATCCCAAACATTTTGGCCATCCCCTGTATATGGTATCCGGTAAACTATGTGTGGGACTTGACCTTTCATGGTGGCTCGATCAAGGCATGATGGATGGTGAGCCAACCACAAGCTCCAAATTTTGATTCCATGTGCAATTTTGCACATGTGGCAATTATAAATTGTACGATCATCTATGCTTATTGCATTTTATCAAGGCATTGCGACTTTCGATTAATATCAGTAAATCTCTTAGCCCAAACAAGTGTATGATCGAGCCTCAAATTCGCTGTTTATACAAATGTCGCTGCTGCAGCGACATTTGTATAAACAGCGCCACATTCAATGAATGACTCGTTAAAACACACGCACAGTATGAGCGAGCAGCCATTTTTCGCGCATCTATTCGGCCCATAACCACATAGTTGACGTAAGCGCCACTGTGGTTTTCAACACAACAAATTCAACAAATTTTAACAATGATAATTATTTTTCTTTCACGTTGATATTTAGCTAGTGAGTAGATCTTGTACTCTATTGAATAAAACTGGTCACAATTATGCACATTTGATAGATATTAGCTTGTGTGTGCTGACATTGTCAATAGTGGTTACGTCAACTATGCGATTATGGGCAGTATTGTTGTCGCCTTAGCGTCGTGACTTCTTGGCGGTAGGTTGCTTTGAAATCAATCCCAATCCGGCTCTTATAAGCTTGGCCCCGTCGCCACAGGAATTCCAACGTTTGGCGCGTTCTTTTGTTCACGGGGGTAATATTGTGGAGTGACTTGACGAACTTACTTATTCTGCATGTTTGTCTACGATGGTAACAGAGCCGGCTAATCTTTGAAACATTTGAGTATTGAGGAGCTGACCCGGACCGGAAAGATCGTGTTGAGTTCACCTGGGTAGATCGCTCCCGGACGGACTGTGGTGACCAACCAGAGATTGGATCATGTGTCCACACACCACACATCCGAGAGATATTCGAAAACAAACGTGTTAATTGAAGTTTTTTGTTTGTCACAACAATTAGGATTGTGTCTCGGCTTGTTTGGAGATCGCTGTTTCGCTGCGCATTGTTGTTTCGGTAAATGTGTTTGTAGACGGACACTCACTTTGTGCAAAGAGTCTTCGTCGTTGATCGTTGTTGGCGGAATGACGACGACTTGACCACTGGGTGTTGATTGTTCAAATTACTGGAAAGCAAATGAGTCGAAAAATCTGTTCCCCGGTTGCGCACCAGCAGCGGTTGGCTGTGTTAAGACAATCAATTAGCACCGATTTGCTGCTCTGGAAATAATAAGACTCGAATAAGGTCTGGTCTGGCTGTCAGCCACCGAATGTTTGCAGACGGTTTGTTTGGCTGCACTGGCAGCCGCAGCGGGTTAACAAGCAAGACTGTTGTTTCACCATTCAGTTACCAAACGGTGACAGCTTGTTTGCATAGACACGTGCTTCTGGGTGCATCACCGTAGTCAGTCTAATGTTGCTGTGGTCTTTGTTTGTACTGTTTGTTTTCAATCGGGTTTTTGAAACAAGTGTTATTTGTTAACTAAACTTGAATGCAGCTGGCGCCACTTATGCAGCCAAATGTGTTGAAACTGTCTACATTTAAATCTCGTTCCCAAACAAAGATGGTGATTGAAAATATTTTAGCTAGTTTTTTGAGTAACTTCGTGGCCACGTGCTTAGCGTATTGTTTACTGCCTTGTATTCTACCGTATTTTCCCAAATGCACCGTGTGAATTCCTAGGACAAACCGGGATTTTCTCTTCCAGAAAAGAATCGATAAATTTCCCAATAAACAACAATAGCCAAATCACCCGCATTCCTAAATGGCCATAATGAATCGCATTTCGGCAAATAAAGTATTTCCGCATGCACCCTTCCATTTCCGTCTGTGCAACAACGAAGACTACTTATTGCAGGAACAACGTTATGCGACAATATTGGCGGTCGGTGGTGCGATGGTGCGGTGGAGCCCCCTAATGCGCGCCTTCGGGAAGTGGATAAAAATAAAATAAACAAATGGAAATCAGCAGCGGTCCCCTTCTCGATTTTTCTGCCACCAATCGAGAATATTGTGCTTCGAATCGAGTCTGATGATAGGTAATGGCCTCGAGTGCTGCTAGAGCGCTGGCTGGTTGGCGTTCGCTGCTGCCCGGGAATCCGGCTTCCGGTTCCGACTTCCTGTTCTTATTATGGCATCGGTTCCACCGCCAATGCACATCGGAATAATAAAAATAAAGTTATGGTAAAAACTGTTGAAGGGGATTTATCCTGTTTAAAAACACGTTGGCATTTAGCAATAGCATGTTTATGATGTCGAGTTCGATTCCCACTAAGCACTGGATCTTTTTGTTGTACAAAACTCCAAATTTCTTTCGATTTCTCGAGCCTGCCACATTGTATCTGTTTCTATCTAGGATCATGATGGCTTCAGGACAACTTTATTACTTCGCCGAGCATATAGGAGAGCAAACTCCAAAAGACCAAGGTGTGGTAAAATGGCCCAACTCATAAAACCATTCCTGAATGTGATTTGATCATTACAATTAGAGAATGGTGTCAAGATTTGTTGGCATACAACATCCTTCTAGGAGTCAGGCAAGCAAACCCACGGAAAATCTTTTGATTTCTCAACGAAAATTGATAACTTCCGGTTTATCTTGCTTGCAATTAAGGTATTCTGAGGATATTATGATCAGCCATGTGTTTCCAAGGATATTGAGAAACACATGGAGGCACATGGTTGTCGATGCCTACGCCATCCAGGTTGGGGGCAATTCAAATATGACGACCATCGTTTAGCGGGGAGGGGGTGACACTCTATGTATTGAGTACACCAAAACCTCCATTTGGTTAACGAGTCGGGACTGCTCAAATAAAATTTTTACCTATATGAATTAATTATCTAAATGGATTTAGAGGTTGCGAAGAAGTTTGCGAAGGGCAAGTGGCTTGCAGATGCAAAGAGGAGGGGGTCAAGGCTTTCAGGAGAAATCCCCTGAGAAAGTACAGGGGGAATCCCTGACGAATGTCATGAAGGTATACACGACGGAATTCCCGGAAGATTTCCTGATGGAATTCCAGAAAAAATTCCTGAATTCATTTGGAGGAAGAGTTATCCCTCTATGGTTGGCTTTTCGGTCCGGATAAATTATAAGCGGGGTGATACTATTTCATCCGACGTTTCGACCCTTGGTTTGGGTCGAAACGTCGGATGAAATAGTATCACCCCGCTTATAATTTATCCGGACCGAAAAGCCAACCATTTGGAGGAATCTTCAAAAGAATTCAAGTAGGAATCCCCGAAGGAACTCCAGGTGAAATTCATAAATGAAATCTAGGATGAATCGCCGGAGGAATTCTAATAGGGATCATAAAAGACATTCCTGAAGGAAACAACGAAGGAATTCCAAGAGGAATCCGCAACGGAATATCAGGAAGAGTCCCCGAAAGAATTTCAAGAGGAATCGTCAAAGGAATGCCCGAAAGAATTCCAGGATAATTTCCCGCAGGAACTCTGGGAAAATTTTTCGCACATATTGCAGGAGGAATACCCGAAGGAGTTCCAGCAGAAAACTTCGAAGGAAGTCCAGAGGAACACCTGAAGGAATCCCCGAAGAAATTACAGGAGAAATCCCTGTTGGAATTCCAGGACTAATTCCCGAAAGAATTCCGGTAGGAATCTCCGAAGGATTTCCAGACAGAATTCTCGAAAGAAACTCCCTGAAGAATTCCTGGAGGAATTCCAGAAAGTAAACCTGGAAGAATTCTTGTAGAAACTCCATGAAAGATCCCTCTAGAATATCCTGAAGATATGTATGATTATAATTTAAAGAAAATCATTAAACGAACTCCTACAGGATTCCCCTTAGGATTCCCTATAAAAACTTCTGTAGGAATTCCTGAACGAGCTTCTGGAGAGACCTCTAATGTAATTCCTAGAGGCATCCGTGAGTCCTCCTGGCAAAATCTCAATCTCAATCTACAATCTGAAAGAACCCAGGAGCGATTTCAGGAAGAACTCATGGAAGAGTCCCTTAAAGAACTTCTCGAGGAATCTCCTAAGGAAATCCTCAAGGAATCTTAGAAGGAACTCTTATGTAGGATTCGCTGAATCCTCCAGGAACTCCTGGAGAGATTTCTTAACCCGTAGTCTACGGGGCTTACAACAAAATTTCAAACCGCTGTCAAAGCGGCAAAAATCAATATTTTTCAATGAAATTTTGAGGTTCACTTCACTATTAGTTGTAGTTTCAGTGATACTGGGAGCCACAAAAATTGAAGCCACGAGGACAGTTTTATTCCGGTGGACGTCTGGGTCAGGAGGGGTAAAAATTGCATAACCTTCCTTTTAGCAAGGCCCCATTGGTTGGAAATCAAATGAATTCAATTTTGAGTCTAATTTCTATGCGCTTTTAAAAGATTTTGAGGCACGCAAGAAGTAGATTTTCCTGTCCTAAGGCAGGTCTAAAGCATATTGAGTTTAACTTTAAGTAAAACTTGATGGTAACATACTGTTTTCGTTAGAAAAATCATGTTTTTCACGAAAGTAAGACGATTTTACAAGAAATCGCCTACTTTTACTGCCCATAATCGCATAGTTGACGTAAGCGCCACTGTAGTTTTCAGCACACATTTGGAATTTTAACAATGAGTAATGAAAAATTGATGATCTTTTTTTCACGTTGATATCTAGCTAGTGATTAGATCTGGTTCTCTATTGAATAAAACTGGTCACACTTATGCACATTTGATAGATATGAGCTTGTGAGTGCTGACATTCTCAATGGTGGTTACGCCAACTATGCGATTATGGGCAGTTTAGGCGTTAAATGTTTCACAAAAGGTATTGCATTTATCGCCTAAAAGTAGGCAATTTCTTGTAAAATCGTTTTACTTTCGTGGAAAACATGATTTTTCTAACATAAACAGTATGTTAACATCAAGTTTTACTTATAGTTAAATTCAATATTCTTTAGACCTGCCTTAGGACAGAAAAATCTACTTCTTGCGTGCCTCAAAATCTTTTACAAGCGCATAGAAATTAGACTCAAAATTGAAAATATTTTGGAGGCCTGGAAAAAGTTCTACACCACCTATATACTTCTTAACCCCCAGGCCTGACGTAATATACAATAATACATAGAACTAACAACTTTTCAGATGAATTCATTTGGTTTCCAACCAATGGGGCCTTGCTAAAAGGAAGGTTATGCAATTTTTACCCCTCCTGACCCAGACGTCCACCGGAATAAAACTGTCCTCGTGACATCAATTATTGTGGCTCCCAGCATAACTGAAACTACAACTAATAGTGAAGTTAACCTCAAAATTTCATTGAAAAATATTGATGTTTGCGTCTTTGGCAGTGGTTTGAAATTTTGTCGTAAGCCCCGTAGCAGACGGGTTAAGAAACTTCTGTAGGAAGCCCTAAAGTAATTCAAAAGCAATCTGTGAAGAAACATCTGCAAGAATCACTGAAACTCCTGAAGGAATCTCTGAAGGAACACCTGGACTAATTTCTGTAAGAACTCCTGTAGGAATTTGTAAAGGAGTTTCATAATGAATCCCTGCAGGAACTCCTAGATTAATTTTTAGAGACCTCCCCAACAAACATTTTTGCTGTATAAAAGTGGAACAAACCACTCTCAAGCAAACTTTAGCTTAAGAAACTACTATTCAGCTGGTTCTGTTACTTGGGTCCTGCAGGAGTTTGGAAGAAACTTCATACGGAATTTTTGATGGATCTTCAGGAGGCATTTATGAATCCTCCTGAAATAATTTATGAAAATGTTTCATGATGTATCCCGAAGTAATTCCAATAGGAATCCGCGAAGGAATACTAGGAGGGATTTTTGAAGAAATTTCAGGAACCCTTGATGAAACTCCCGGAGTAATCCCTAAAGGATCTCCTTCAGCAATCCCTAAAGAACGTCAGGAGAAATCCCTTGTTGAAATTCAAGAGGAATCTTGGAAGGAGAGGATCTCCTGGAAGAATCTCTGAGGAAACTTCTGGACTAGTTTCTAAAGAAACTCCCGTAGGAATTCCTGAAGGAACCCAGACAACCAGTCATCGTATAAGATGTTGCATAAGATGATAAGGTGGAGGCCATATGCATGCATGCCTCCATTTAGGCGCATGTAAAATGTACGCATATCGCCTCCACTTTAGCATCTTATACAGCATCTTATACGATGACTGGTTGACTGGGAACTCCAGAAGGCATCCCTGAAAAAACTCTCAGACTAATCCCTGAAGGACCTCCTATGGAAATCTCTGATGGATCTTCTGGATGAATCTCTGGCTTTCAGATGTAAAGGAAGGAGGATCAGAGGGATTTCAAGGGAGTTTTGAGGGGGGAGGGGCAGAGGCGTTTCAGGAGATTTTAGGGGGCTTCATATGCTCTCAGGTGAATTTCACGGGAGTTTCAGAGGCGTTCAAAATCGTTTCAAGGCGTTTCCCCAAGTAACCAAAAGTTCAGATAAAATGATACTTTATAAGCTAAGCAGCTTGTTCGAGGTCGCTCATTAGCCTTCTAAGCAGCTTCATTTTTAAGTAATTTTGGAACTTGAAAGTTCACATAAGCACGCTTGATAGCCTTCTAAGCAGCTTCTGGCAGAACTTTGTCAAAATTCATTCAGAAACAAAAATGTGTTTTTCAGAATCACACCCTGTTGGAGATTTGTGATTCACGTCTGGAAATTGCTACTGATAATTATATTCTCACATATGTCGCTGCTATATAGATTTGAACTGGATCCTCCTGCGTGATAGCCTGCCGACTTACCGCTGCGCTGCTGAAGACACTTGACAAAGTCAAGCTAACTTCAATACTGTACAAATGTGCAAAACTAGCTGCCGACAGAAAATTGATTCAAGTCAGACTTTACCTGCTGTCCACTCAATCGCAGCTGTAGTACTGTGGTAGAGCGTAGGGCTCTCACGCAGCGACTGTCGGTTCGAATCCGATGGGCGGCATTATTTTTTTTTTTGCTCAAGCCTAGTATTCATTGATTTGATAAATTAATATTTGTCTTTTATTCGTGTACGCTTAAACAGTTGTTTTCTGTAAAAGAAATAAATTTAATCTTCATTGAAACACAATGCTACTGAACTGAACTTCTATGAACTTGAAAGTTCCGACAAAGTTCCGACATAGCATCTTAAGTAGCTTTAAAGTTCCGCGAAGTTCAGATAAAGTTCCGAATGGAACTTTCTGGCTGCTTAAGAGGCTAACAATTAGCCTTGCCGGAACTTGTGACCGAAGTTTCAGCGAGGCTTATCGTTAGCCTCTTAAGCAGCCAGAAAGTTCCGTTCGGAACTTTATCTGAACTTCGCGGAACTTGAAAGTGCATTTTGTCATGGGAAGCGGAACTTTTGGTTACTTGGGTCAGGGCGTTTCTGGAGATTTCAGAGGTATTTTAGCGGGCTCTAGAGGCTTTCAAGCGCGTTTCACATGAATTCCATTTGTGTTTCGGAGGCGTTTCAAAGCGATTTGGGATATTTCAGGGAGATTTTATGGGGCTTCAGAAACTCTCAGGTGAGATTCACGGAAGTTTCATAAGGGTTTAAAAGGCGTTTCAAAGCGTTTAATAGGGGGGGGGGCTTCACGGAGCTTCAGAGGCTCGCAGGTGAATTTCACGAAGGTGTTATGGGTTTTCAGAGGCGTTTCAAGGCGTTTCAATTCGTTTCAGGGCATTTCAGAATGTTTCCGGTGAATTTCAGGGGGCTTGAGAGGCTCGCAGATGAACTTCACGGAGCTTTCATGAGGGTTTAAAAAGCGTTTCAAAGCATTTAAAGGCGTTTCAATATGTTGCAGGAGGTTTCACAGGCGTTTTAGTGGGCTTCAGAGGATCCCAGGTAAATTTGACGGAGGTTTTAGGGATTTTAGAGGCGTTTAAGAACGTTTCAAAGCAGTTTCAGGCCATCCCAGGAGATTTCAGGAGGGTTTAATGGAGCTTCAGAGGCTCGCAGGTGAATTTCTCGTATGCTACACAATCATAGAACCCACCACTTGACAGAATATAGATACCTGGGGCTGTGTGGATATAAACCTCATTCTTAATGCACTTAGATACAACCAGTAGCTTTCGTAGATTTGGTGACCTATACTCAAGGGAGTCTTGGAGACCCATAATGAATCTTCTTCGAACTCAAAACTTGATAGATCATAGTTATCTGATGGTGTGTGAGTATGAACATTAGTCGTAAATCTCTTAGGGACAACCAAATACGTTAGTAGATCCGATGACCTATACCCAAAGAAGTTCGTGAAGATCCTCAAACTGGCAATGAACTCACCACTTGATAGCACACAGCTACATGAGGCTGTGCAAGCATAAATTTCATTCATAATGTACCAATAGATCACTGATTACACTTGTAGATCAGATGGCCTTAGCTCCAGGGAGTTCTCGGACACTCTTAAACTTTTAACCCTTAAACACTCCGTTAACGTCCCTTAACTCTCAATTCTGTCCTTTTTTTTCGTAAACCAACTTTACCTATAATCTTTCAAGTGTTTCAAACATTTCTCCAGAAATTTCTTCAAAAAATTCCTCCATGAATTTCTTCAAAGAATTTTCCAAGAATTTTTCAGAAATTCTTGCAGTGATTCCACTACCAAATCTTCTAGAAACTCCCCCCGAAAATATTTCCCCAAGGATTTCTTTTCAAATACTTGAATGAATTGTCTCAGTAATTGCTCCACGAAAACTCCTAAAGAATACTTCAAGAATTTTTTGTTTCCATGGATTCGTGCTTTCAGAAATTTCACCAAGAATTTCCCGAGAAGTTTCTCCAGAAAGTTCTTCAGTATATCCTTTTTTGAGTATCTCAAATCTCCTAGAAGGAATTTTCTAGAAGTTTTTTTGTGCATACATGAAATATTTCACTCAGCATGGTGCACCTCTTTAGAAATCACCAGAATTATTACATACTATTACATATCCAACATCGGCTTGTATATTACTGTTGTAGGGTTCTTATTTATAGAATGAAAGAAACTTCTAGATCTTTCTACAGGATTGATGCAGCAATGCAAAGATGCACCAATGCAAAAATGTAGCGATGCATCAGGAAAAGATGAAACAATGCAGCGATACACTAATGTAGCGATGCAACAATACGATACACCAATGCAAAAATACAACAATGCACCAATATACGACGGAACAATGGAAAGATAATACTTGCGCAGACAGACGTTCTAGCTCGAACAAATTTATTCAAATTTTCTATGTAAATTTTCACTAGCGACACCTAGGCAACCGATTGCCACAGTGAAGTCGCGTGTAGTTGACAGTTTGAGAAACCACGTGCTTCCAGCCGCTTACTTACCACCCAATTCACCACCCACCGAAAAATAAAATCAAAACAAACACTGTCAAAATCATTCCTACATTTGCGTCACATTCACAAAGATTTCCCAATGCGAGTGCAGTTCATCCAAATGCAGTTTTATTCAAGCAAATCTATGTAAAATAAAAGTAATAATGTGTTAAATATTTTACAAGAGTCCTGCGCTAATTTGTGCAAAAGATTTTAGACATTAAATAAAAGTCATTTACTCTGCACAAATTATGTGGAAATATTATTAGCGTGCAACACGTGCGGTCTTTTCCCGCCATCCGGCTGGAAGACGACCGTGGTGACAGTTGTTGGTCGCAACGCACATGTGAAGCAGCGATTGAATATGAACGTCGCTAACGCCATCTGTTCACTGATTGCCACTTGGCAATTTGTGGCGGCCATGTTTTTTACACAAGCTGCTGAGTCAAACTTGAACGTCTGTCTGCGATACGAAACGGTTCAACGAAACATTTCAAACGTGACGGAAGAACGGACAACTCAGGGATTTCATATCTATGATTTTTATTCACAGAATCTTCTAGAAGGAAACTTTTTAAAAGATTCCACGAAAGCTATTACATCAATGCATATGTGAAAAATTTCACAGCGTTGGGCATCTCATCGGGAAGCAGCAGAAGGTATAATTCCAAGTATCCACCTTTTGACTGTAAATGACTGTTGTAGGGTTTTGATCCATATAATGGAAAGAAAATTCTAGAAATTGCTGAATTGATTTAACAAAACAATGCTTTAAAAATCCTACGATGCATTGATGTACGACAAATGCAGCGATGCACCAATGCAACGATGCACCAATGCAACGATGTACTAATTCAAATATGCACCAATGCAAAGATGCACGAATACAGTGATGCACCAATCCAACGATGTACATATGCAACGATGCAGCTATGCAACGATGCACCTATGCAACGTTGCACCAATGCAAGTCAACATAGGTATAATGCTATTGTGTAATGATTATTGTAGCTTTCATTCTGTGAAACATTTCAATGAAACATTTCAAAGCGTGACGGAAGGATAGACAACTCTGGGATTTTATATATATGATGTCTATACAAATCCTTTAAGAATTGCTATGGAAATTATTCCCAGGGTTTCCCCACGAATTCTGTAAGGAATCCCTTCAGTGATTCGTGCAAAAACTCTTGAAAGATTTTTTTTTCGGAAATTGCTCTTGTCGTTCCATTAGAAATATCTCCTGAAATGTCTTAAGGCAGCATCCATTTATTACGTAATGGTAAAATCAGCATTTTTGTTTAATTTTATTTTTTTCTCCTTTCTACATCTGTATTGTTTTAGATAAACTCTGTCGAAGACTCTTATTGAGAACATCTAAAGAAATTCAAATGGAGTTTAAGGTTTTTTTTTTTCATTTTTATGTTTTCCATCAGATTTCAATCGCTATTCATCATTCACACATTTCTCTGCAAGTTTCTTCCAGAAGGATTCAGTGATGCCTTCAGAAGATCCACCAAGCATTCTTCCAGAAAATTCTTCCGGGATGCCTTATTCTGGCTTCCAATCTTAACAAGCTGGCCTACGAATGTATTATCTTGGCTCCAATGTTTCGATCCCAATTTGGATCTTCTTCAGGGATCTTATTTTATTTGTTATACAGACAGAGACATAGAACATTATTTATCAATAGTGGTTTTACATATAACATGAACTTACAAATAATTATTCGTAGCTGTCCAAAAACATTCAGCCTGTAGTGTTGTCTATGATTCGTTGTTGCTAGGTCATATGAAAAGCGTTTGTTTTAAGTGTCATACTATGTGGTTTGCATCCTACTTTAAAGACACTGACACATTCAATGCTTCCAGTGAGCTTTCTCGCTCTTTGAAGGAAGCACGACACTAGACAACGGGCTAGCATGCAACGCTCAGTGACACAGCCGAAAACTTTTCCTGACAGCTGCGGCGGGAATCGAACCCATGCTCCCTTGCGCGATGCGACTAAATGCTTGGTGACACAAGCCGCACGGCCACGAAGCCACACTTATTAAGACTGCAAGCCAGAATAAAATAATTCCAAAGATGCAACCTAGAGGGTAATTCTCGCTGAGACCTGCCCACTATTTACACCTTGTCATCAAAAATGTTTAAGGTGCCGATTTTCTGAAAGCCCTCGCCTAAAAAGTAAGAAAAATGCATTTGGTTACTCAAATTGATGGACCCCCCGTTAGTTAGAGCCACAACAATTTTGGCAGACCCCTCGATTTTGGTTAAATGGTGGCTCACTTAAACCGTTATAACTCGAAAGTTTCTCCAACGACCACCTCAAAACGAATTGTTGTTGAAAAAAGGAAAGATAGAGCTACTATATACAATAATAAAAAGTTGGGTCGGCCATATTGATTATGGCCACCATCTTGGATTTCTATATCAAAACATTTTTTTCACCATGAGGGCAACCACCGATTTTCAAAATTTTTGCATCAATTGAAAGCTGGGACATTTGTACATAACATATCAAAAAATTAGAGATGTCTTTTTCTTCTTTCAAAAGTTATCTGCAGTTTTGTAAATTAAGCCACGTTTTCTCAATACATTTCCATGCGCACCGGCAACGACATGCAACAGCATCCGAGTTTACGCCTGCATGTATACACAAAGGCGCGTGCCGCAAAATTTGGCCAAATCGGAGGTTCGTTTCCGTTTTTGACTGTTTCTCAATGATGCGGGCATTGTTTTTATAACTTTTTTAGTGTTTTGAAAAGCTTAAACCTTCAGCTTTCCATTAGTGGGTTCAGAATTTGAATTCATGTTCGTAAACACTGCGAAATAACTCTGCATTAATGTAAACGGCCGGCACCGGGCCCAGTGCGAAAAAGTGGCATGATTTACAAAACGGCAGATAACTTTTGAAAGAAGAAAAAGACATCTCTAAATTTTTGATATGTTATGTACAAATGTCCCAGCTTTCAATTGATGCAAAAATTTTGAAAATCGGTGGTTGCCCTCATGGTGAAAAAAATGTTTTGGTATAAAAATCGAAGATGGCGGCCAAAATCAATATGGCCGACCCAACTTTTTATTATTGTAAATACTAGCTCTATCTTTCCTCTTTTCAACAACAATTCGTTTTGAGGTGGTCGTTGGAGAAACTTTCGAGTTATAACAGTTTAAGTGAGCCACCATTTGACCAAAATCGAGGGGTCTGCAAAAATTGTTGTGGCTCTAACTAACGGGGGGTCCATCAATTTGAGTAACCAAATGCATTTTTCTTACTTTTTAGGCGAGGGCTTTCAGAAAATCGGCACCTTAAACATTTTTGAAGACAAGGTGTAAATAGTGGGCCGGTCTCAGCGAGAATTACCCAGAGATACATCAGAGATTTATCCAGAAGATCATTAAGGGATTCCCATAAGCGGCCCTCAGTGATCAAACTGAGAATTCCTTTAGGAATTCCTAAAGGAGTTTCTCTAGGTCAGTCCAGGAGTTTCTCCAGAGATTCCTCCAAGAAATCGGTCATAAATTCCTCAAGAACTACAACAAGGGATTTCCCCTGAAGGGATCGCTCATTTTTCAGAGATTCTTTCAGGAGTTCTTTTAAGAATTGCTCCAGAAACTTTTTCAGTGAATTCTCCAGGAGATTGTTCAGGGATCTCGCTTATAGCTCCACGAGGATTCAGGGATACCTTCAGGTGTTAATTAGAATTTCCTTTAGAAGCTCCCCAAGCTATTTAAACAGGGGTTCGCTTAGGTATCCTTTCAGAAGTCCACTCAAAGATTATTTCAAGAGGATTCATAATTGCCTCCTGGAGATCCGTCAAGAATTCCGTAATAAGTTTCTTCTGGAATTGCTGCAGGAGGTCCTTACAAATAACTCTAGGAGTTCCTTTCGAAATTCCTTTAAAAAATCCTACAGGAGTATTTACATAAATTAGTGCAGGAGTTCCTTCAGAGATTCCTTGAGGAGTTTCATGGACTTCAGAGATTACTCCTGAATATCTACAGATGTTCTTTCGGAAATCTCTCCAGAAGTTTCTTCAGAGAATCATATAGGAGGATTCAACAATACCTCCAGGAGAATTCAGGGATTCTCCCAGAAGTTTATTCAGGGATTCCTATATAAGAGTTCCTTCTAAGAATTCTGCAGGATATCCTAAGGGGGTTCCTCGTAAAGTTTCTTCGAGGATTCTTCCAGAACTTCTTCCAGGGATCCCTTCTGGGGTTCTTCCAGATTGTAGATTGAGATTGAGATTGAGATTTTTCCAAGAGGAGTCACGGATGCCTCCAGCAGTTACATAAAAGATTTCTCTACAAGCTCATTCAGGAATTTCTACAGGAGTTCTTTGGGGAATATCTCCTTCAAATCCTTCCTCCTATCATGCAAAGATACCTTTGGGAGATTCCGCGGAAAAACCTTCGAGAACTCCTCCTGGAAATGCATTGGAGATTCCTACCGAAATTCTTTCGGCAATCCCCCTCGAATTCTTGCAGGAATTGCTCCTGTAATATCTTTGGGGTTCCTCCTGGACTTCCTCCAGGGAATCGGGTATTCCTCCTGGAATTTCTTCGGAGATTCCCCCTAGAGTTCTTTAGGAATTTCTCCTGGAATTCTTTCAGGGATTCCTCTTGAAATTCCTACGGAGATTCTTCCTGGATTTTCTTTCGGAGTTTCCTCCTAGACTTCCTTCGAGAATTCCTCCTGAAATTCCTTCGCGGTCTCCTGGATTTCCTTCAGGGATGCCTCATGGAATTTCTCTAGGAGTCCTCCTGGTATTCCTTCACGGTTTCGAGATTTATCCTGGACTTTCCATGGGGATTTCTCTTGGAATTCCTTCGAGGTTTCCAATTGAAAATCCAACGAGGACTTTTCCTAGAATTCCTTCGAGAATTTCTCCTGGAATTCTATCGAGGATTCCTCTTGGAATTCTTTCGGGGATATCTCCTGAAATTCCTTCGGGGTTCTTTCTTGGAATTCCTTTTCGAATTTCTTCGAGGATTCCTGCTGGAATTCCTACGAAGATTCCTCCTCGATTACCTTTGAGGAATTCTCGCGGCAATTCTTCCAAAAATTCTCCCAGAGATTTCTTCTGGAATTCCTTCAAAGATTCCTCCTGGATATTTTTCTGCTGGAAATTCTTTGGAGATCCCTACTTAAATTTCTTTGTGATTCCTCGTCGATATTTTTCGTTGATTCCTTCTCGAATTCCTTTAGAAATTCCTGTAATTCTCTTGAGATTCCTGCTCGAATTCACTAAGGGAGTTCTCCTGGAATTCCTTCGGGGATTCTTCCTGGATTTCCTTCTGAAATTCCTCGAAAATTCCAATCAGGGATTTCTTCAGAAGTTTCTGCAGGGATCTCTCTTACAGAGATTCTTGACCCTACAAGAGATTCCTGCAGAAGTTTTTTCGGTGTTTGATACAGCAGTTCCTGCAAAGATTAGCCCAGAAGTTTCGCCATAGATTTCACCAGGAGCTTTTTTAGAGCTCCTGGAATTCCTTATGAGATTTCACCTTGAAATCATTCCTTCATTCAAACGCAATGGTTTATGTCATCAATGGTCATGAAAAGACTACAAATTGTAGAGCGTAATGACAACTTCTTTGACTTGCCAATTTTGACATTATGTCACGCCGATTCACGCCGCCACCGCCGCCGCCGTCGAAAGCTGCCACAGGCGTGACACCGATGATGCCGCCGCCACCGGACAAAAATGGCCCTCGCGCCGTTGCCGAGCAATATATAGTCGGTGCACAGGTCTAGAACCATTCCTTAAAAAATGTGAATACATGAATGAATACAAGCATGAACTTATGTGGTAATCCTTGAAGGAGTTTCCAATAATAAAAAAGGAATCGCAGAAGAAATTTTGGAAGGAGTTTCTGGGGAAACCTGTGGACCAGTTTCAAGATGAATCTTGAATCAGATGATGAATCAGAAATTTTCTGATAAACCCCTGAAGAAGTACTTGCAAAAATTCCTGAGGGGATTCCAGAAGAAATTTCTTGAGAAATACCTGGAGATATTTACAAAGATATTCATGGACAGGGATGCTTTATGAAGGGATACTAAGAGAAGTTTCTTGCTAAGAGAAACAAATCTTGCTAAAATCATTCTAGGAAGTCTTGCGAGATTTTTTTTTCTTTATTTTTATTTGTATTAACGAGATTTTTAGCCCACGCTCTACTTCCTTTCCGAAGAAAGAATTCACATTTCACTAGTATGTCGGGTGTGGGATTTGATCCCAGGTCCTCGGCGTGATAGTCACGTGCTTTAACCATCACTCCAGGTCCGCTTCACTGCGAGAATCTTCTGTCTTTAAACATTCAAGCCCCAAAGAATTTTCTGGCGATAATCCTGGAGAATTTTCTAACAATTTTTTGAAGCATTCTTGCTAAATATATGAAATAAATTCTAGCAAAAATATCTTTTGCACGATAATAAAAAAAAAATTTCGTGAAATAATTATACATATAGAGGTTTTCCCGGAATATTTTTTTTTAATTCGGCGCAATAATGATAGTAATTTCCTTGTTGACGTACCAGTATAGGGGCGCTAAAATTTGAAAACTTTGAGTAACCAGTCCTGATTTTACCATGACAGCACTGGAAGATCGGCCAGGAGTTCGTTCTTTGCAGCTGCCTCGTTCTCAATTAGCCCTTTAATGAGTGTCTTGACCTCGTTTAGCGTTAGAGGCTCTACAACATGCCCTTCGTCGTCGACTCAAATGGTGTCTGTATCTCTTCCATTTCCATCAATACCTCGAAATGTTCTCTTCACCTGACAGCCACCAGAGTTGTATCTGTCAGCAAGGTACTGTCTTTCTCCGCATGCCATTGACAGTTTCGTAAAACATTCGCATATCAATCTGTTCCATACTCTCTTGCACCTAAGCACCCGATTTTTTCTCATTCTCTCTTTTCTGTTTTGTGGTGAATTCGTTTTGCCCACACACCATGTTGAAAGTGTAGTACATCGCTCGTCCAACAGTGCGTCTCCATCATCGAAAGGTTTCCAAACCAGACAGCGATGTCACCCCTCACCAAACAAAGTTAGATGTGATGCCTAACTTTGTTCTTATTTTAATGTGTGGTCTGTTTTTTCGTTCTTCGCCCGAAGAATGATAAAAACGATACTTTTCCTGCGTTCATCGTAGAAAAGGGGTTCGACCCACGCTCGAGGGGCATCGAGAAAAGTGGGAATAATGTTATTATGCTGTTTTCCCCGCACTTTTGTCACAATACAATTCAACTTTTCCGAATGGTGATGGCGATGACGACGGTGGCAGTGGCGACGTTGGTGGCGGTGGTGGTGATGATGCCGACGATGGGGTGAAAACTTGCCACAGGCCACAGTTGAATGGAATCGTTCGTGAAAAAAAGAGAGAATAAGTTATAAATCTGGTAAATAATCCATTGCCGACAAGGATGTGTTCTATGATGGTAACAATATGCTATTCGGATCGTTGAACGCCACCCCTGCGAGACGAAGTGGAAGTTCGGACGCGGCGATGCTTTCGGCCCGTTTCCGGTTTCATTTGGTTGGGTGAGGTTGGAATTGTGCATCGTTAAGTAATGAGTTGCTAATTTCATCTTCAATTTTTCTGGATACATTAATTTGACCCCCTCGTTTGACTCTCGTGTGGAGATAATGTCGTTTCTTTGCATGACAGAACTAACAATTCCAGCTTTTGATTTCGATCTTTTCAGAATTGCACATATCACTTCAATTTATTTCGCCGGAAAACCATGTTCTGCCATTATCAGTCAAAGCTTATTTCTTTTCTCTAAACGTTGCTTTGCTTGCTGCTTTAAACTCAACGAACAGATAGTACATACAGGCTCACAGTTGTATTATCCAAATTTGTCTAGGATTATTCGCAAAGTAAACTTCTGAACGGTCCTAATTGAAATCAGCTTGGTTTTATCAGAATCTGGTGGATTGAATGAACAAGTAGTTCATTTCCATGCTTTAGAAGTTTACTAGGACTTCATCCATATTAAGATGCATCTTGATTTATAAACAGGAATTGTCCTAATAGAGACTTTCACTCAAGTGCTCAACCTCGAAAGCTTAAATTTCCTGCCGTGTTCTCCCAAGGTCATCTCAATTATTTTCCCACGTACATAAGAAATCTCAACTATGGCTAAACACACTTTCTCAAGCACTCCTCGAAAGTTTGTAACAGTGATGTATGACTCTCGAAAACATCACCCTTCAAACAAAACCGCTTGAGGAGCTACTGTCCTCTTTATCGGACAGGTGAATCAGTAATAATGGGGTAACTGTAGTATGCAGTAGCAGAACATCTGGCGTTAGCAGCAGCATCAGCAGCCGAGATCATCAACGCCTACGGATGAAGACACCACTGACTGACTGGCTGACTGGGCTGGGTGCTTCAACAACACAAGGTACAAAGGCTAATTATTACCTTTCAACGTTTTACTAGCTTCTTGTTGCGGGAGACTGGAGAGCATCTTCTTCAGCATACATAGCCAAGCTATGTTTAGCAATAATTTCCCATATGGATAGAAATCACGTACGACCATGGAACGACGGGTAGAGGCTGTGAGATTGTCAAAATTTATCTCTGAAGAGGGGCTCTATTAAGATGTTTCCATTCAGTTTCAGTGTGGAAGAAGTGGGTGCGAGCTGTTGTTGTTGTTGGGCTTTGAAGTGGAAACTGACAAGAATCAAAATGCGCGATTGAGATGTTGGGGGCTCTGTTTGGTTTGAAGGAAGTAATTACCTGCTGTACTTCTGTATTCAGCAGTAGTTATAAGTGGTACAAGCGAAGAAAGCCATCAGTTTAATAGTCCTACATATAACAATGTGCCTCAGGAGGACATCCGGCTTAGGCAAAGCCGCGTTGGAAAAACGTACAGCTTGTGCTGAAAAAAAATCATCATTTTGGCACTTGTTGCATAAATAATTATTATTATTATTTCTTTATTATAGAGATTTTCAGCCCTAGGCTGGTTTATCTTTTCTTGCATAAATAACGATTATGTAATAAAATCATCTTCATACACACAAATGCAGCGTATTTTTAATTTTGTGTTAGCTTTTTCGATTCTGTTGAAATCGACATTGATGCTGGAAGCAGTACGTGAATGCCTTGTACGACAAAATGATTTTGGATTTGGAGGGATAGTGTCTTTGAAGGTAGTTTGGTATATCTTTTTAAGCCATTATTTTCAAAGTATTACAATGTGATTTATTCACCTAGAAGTGACATATTTTTTTTCCCTATAAGTGAAGGTAGTGTGTTTATGTTTTCAGCAAAGTTGTAGAAAATATCATTAGGAGAAAACTTGCCGAACATTTTTTTATTCTATCTGCTCAATATCCAGAGAGAAGAACGACCCCTTAAAATCACTGTGTTTGTTGCAACTTTTTCCAGAGATTTAAAAAAAAATTCAAATATTCTACAAGATTATTAAATATGACCAAAACGTATTTTACTAAAGACGGTAACATCATAGCTTAAATACTTTTTAGATATTAAAGAATTTATGTTTAGAAAATATCCATTGTAACGCAAGATATATTAATTTTATTTTTTTTAACTGAAATTTTCAAAAAATCCTAAAAAAGTGCTGAATATAAACTTTATCGTCTTTAAAGAAAACGTTTCATTTGAGTTCTGTTCGGGTGCTGCTATGATTTAACGCTGGATGTGGATCTCTGTGGACAATTCCAGTTGAGTGTTGTGCCGTTACGTCGTAGAGCGAAAAAAAACACCGTTTGGTTCGGGTTCTGCAGTGATAGCCGAGGCAGTTCGGTGTGATTCGTTGTGGCAATGTCAATCGGTAGCAAGATGCAGCTTCTTTTCCCGTCGGGTTGCAGCCTCTAATCACTGGATATGTACTTGGATTTGTCGGTGAGCTCGTTCCATGTTACTAATAAAACAACCAGTATACACAGTCAACTGCTGAGCGTTCGGTAATGGTTTTTTTTTTTTACAAAATCCTGTAAAAAATACCAAATTTCGGTTAAATGTTATCATTTATCTGTCAACTTTTATCGAAGTTCAGTAAACGTAAAAATTTAACGGTTGAGATTTCGGTAAAATATTACTGGAGTCGGTGAATTTTTCTAAGTGTGATGATATGAAAATTGAACATTATTTTTCCATTATTTATCCAAAAAATATTGAAAAGTTCGTCACGTCAAATGTTGGTCTAAGTTCCCAAGTCACTTTTTATTTTATACTTTCGGATATTATACGTTTGTTTCTCTCAATTTATTTTTAATTTTCGAAATAATTTGAATGGTTCGTCATCTTTAGTGTCGGAATGTGTTATATGTTTGTGAAAATAATGATAAGGGATGAAATTTGAAAAGAGGTTGCATGAATCACATCAGCCCGTGCACAGAAAAGGCGGTAAGGGAGGGGTTTCTCCTGAATTCGGTAAAAGGCGAAGGGGCGCCTAGCCTAGTATATGAAACATCGCCAATGGGAGGGGTTTAATCCCCAAAACCCCTCCCTTGTGCACGGGCTTGAATTACATCGATTACCAAAGTGAATCCAGAGCATATTACTTTCCCCCCTTTCCACTAACAAAAACTCATTCCCGCAACAGTCCTGGAGAAGTAGGGGCGATCTCGGTCGCCGTCATGAGCCTCTGGGTCTGCCTCTGCTGCGATGTCTTGCTGGGTTCCAATGTAACGCTTGTTTGCAGATTTCGTTTCCGCTCCTGCGTAGAGTGTGGCCGACCCACCTCTACTTTCACTCTCAAGTTTCTGTCGCTATCGGTTTTTGATGACATCGACGATGGAGCTCCACGTTGGAGATCCAATTGTAAGGCCACCATACACGAATTATTTACCGAAGGCATCTATTGATGAAGACCTGCAGCCGTAGAGTGTTCTCCACTGATCCACATCAGGTTTCACTGGCGTATAGCAGCACAGATTTCACGTTCGAGTTAAAAATTCGGATTTTTATGCGTCGACTGATCTAATTGTTTTTCCATACATTTCTTAAACTCGCAAAAGCAGCCCTCGCCTTTTTGATCCGTGCACCTACATATGTCGATCTTGGTGCCACCATCGGCCGGCATTTGGCTACCAAGCTATTGGAAGCTTTCAACATTCTCCCATTGATTGCCCAGCTACCGTGAAGCTGAAAGGGTTGACCATGTTTACATCCAACGTGTTGACGCGCCAGTGAATACTGGTCACCCTAGATTAGTGCAGTTGCTGTTTAGTAGGATAGAATGTTTGTGGGCTCCTTGAGTCAAAGCGAGCGAAGTAAATTGAAGAATAAGTCAAGTTAATCAGAGTCGAAGTAGAGCGGTTTGAAACCATTTTTTAAAGAGTATTACGGCACTGATATTTGTGAGTGAATTATATTGAAGTTTGTAATATAAATATATTAAATAAAGATATTTTCAGTTCAAGCTGATCAACGAAACCAAGGTCTGTGTATGGCCAAAGTCTACGCTTCATACAACATTTTTTTTTGTATGAAAAAAATCTACGAGGGGGGAGTGGGGGAAGTCTGAGATGCCCAAATTGTGATCTACATGGTTTATGAACAGCCCCTGTGTATACAATATTGTCAATCCAGCTTTTTATAACTATAAATAGGAGCTCTATCTTTCCTCTTTTTCAACAACTTTTCCAGGGTGGCCACTCAACCGGGAATTCCGGGAAAACCGGGAATTACCTGGGAATCGCAAACAACTGGGAAAAACCGGTTATTTGCTTAGAACATAGGTTCCCAAACTTTTCGGGTGCGCGACCCCCCTTTGCCAGCAGACGTACTTTTCGCGACCCACCATAGAAATTCCCTCATTTGATGTCTGTTCCAGTAAACTATTCAACTGTCCCTCGCGACCCCCTGGATGAAGGCAGGCGACCCCCCTGGGGGGTCGCGACCCACAGTTTGGGAAACTATGGCTTAGAACATAAACCACCCTTAAAATTGAAGGTAAATAATTTCTATTGCATCTACATGAGAATCATTATTTTTTCTTAAACATGATCTATATTTTTGTAATCTAAAGATACTATATCGCAGATACATAGATACAGAGTTCAAAACTTAATCATAAGATTTATTTTAGATTTCTCTTAAATTTTTAAATCTTGGACTTTTTTAATAGAACTGTTGTAGAGAATTACAATTGTTTTTGAAAAAGCTAAGGTATAAATGGAAATTTTAAATAATGTGTCTTGGGTAAGACAGTCGGTGTATTGTATCATTACAGAAAAAAAATATTGCCATATTAAAAAAAAAACCTTATTTTATCGCAGTGTTCCTTTATAATTACAAATGTGTATGATTTTAGAAATTCTGTTAAATCGATCGTCTTCAAGAATTTCATAACATTTTTTCCAGTATTCCATGTTGGACATGCAGATTCTCCTAGAGATTTCTCCAAACATTCATTAAGAGATTTAACAAGATATTTTCCCAGGGATTTCTTGGAACGTCTTACAAGTAACTTTTCCAAAACTATTCAATCATATCAAGCACAACTTTGACAAAGGCATGAACACTAGGGAGGAATTCCAGGGAGTCATGTTAGTCGATCCTGAGCGACCATTTCAAAAATATCTGAAACTTTGCACAGTTTTTCAATATTATCTAAATCGCCATTTTTCGATATCAAATCTTCATAATCAGTCACGACTAACTTTTCAAAAGGGTGTATGCAAAAATGGTTCAAAAATAGTCTAAAAGCTGTTCAGCATAAACGGATTGTTCGATTGTTATGAATTTTTCAGCGAAGTTAGATAACTAAATGGTGGTTCCCAAGAAAATATACACCGTAAAATTTTTCTTTTTTTACATTAAAAAAATATGATTTTTGTCACAAAAACTCAAATATCTCAAAACCTTATCTTTTTGCCAACGTATTTTTTTAGGGGAAATTGCCCATTATATCAGCTATCTACCATAAAAATTTGGTGATGGTAAACTAATAAACAAAAAAGTTATGATATTTCAAACATTTCACAATTTTTAGTTTTGCACCAAGGATTGTAATGAACACATGGGAGCTTTGAATTTTCAACATGTTTGAAATCTGAACTGCCCTAATAAACACGCAAACTTCACTTATGAAAAAAGAAAAAAATCAATCGAATTTTGGTCTCTCTAGGTTTATCACGTTAAGGCGAAACTGGAAGCATTTCCTCATTTTTTTAGTTTTTGATTTTCCAATAAATAACGAAGTAATATTTTCAAAATCGGTTTTCGTACACATGTAGAGTATGGATCAAGGTATATTCTGATTTTTTTTTTGTGGTGGAAACCATTTATTTGTAAAATTTTGTTCAAAAATGGTTTCTGCAAAAACGAAAAACATTTTTCATCACAAAAAAATTCAGGAGATACCTTGATCCATACTCTACATGTGTATGAAAACCGATTTTGAAAATATTGCTTTGTTATCTAATGAAAATCAAAATCCAAAAAATGAGAAATGGTTCCAGTTTCGCCTTAAGAAGAACTCTAGCATACCAAACTTCTTCAAAGTAACTAAACCTTCAAAATCAACTTTCGACAATGATCATGATCACGAAATTGGGCCTTTGGAAACAGTGTTGATTGGTGTGAGAATTTACATGCAAGGGTTTTTTTTTGGGACGGAGAAGGTTCTCAGACCTCTACCCTTCTGGAAAAAGGGGCTTCCATGTAAATGAATTTCCACAGCACATCGCTAGAGAACTGTACGTCCAAAAATGCAGTTAGCAGGCAGTGTGACGTTGGCCAGGATAGCTAGATACAAGGCTAGTTATAAACAAAGCTGTTTACACATTTTTGCAGAACATTTTAACTTTCTGCTTCTTAATATAAAGAAAATGTTGAAGCATAGAGATTGCTTAATGGTTTTGTGATTGGGGTATGTATTTTACCTGTTGACAGTCTTCTTCTTCATTACGAAGAGAATAAACCTGTCCACGGTGTGTCTGGTGGACAACATTATTTAAAAAAAATCGGTATCGCTAAAATACCCACCAAACGAAAGCTTAGGGTCCCACCTTTCATCTGAGCCTTAAATGAGAAAGTTCTATCGGCGGGTCTAGAACAATTTTTTTTGAAATAGTATGATATTTTTCCGTATTTTCTCAAAGTACTAAGTAATAACGAAAAACAGTTTATTCATTGCCAACATGGCTTTCCGACGAAAGATTTTTTATATAATGTTTATTACACTTCCCAAAAAAGCATAATAGTCCCAAGTGAATAAAAAAATCCAGTAAACAGTAGTCAGTTTTGTGGTTATGAACAGTAATGCTTGAAAAATTGTAATAGTTTCAAGCAGGTGGAGATGATGAATTCAAATTTAAATTTACATGTGTACCGCGTCATGCTTTAATACTGGTAATTATTTTTATATCACCGTGTTCCTCCTTATAGCGTGCATTTGACAAAAAGTTCAATTATTTGACGAATTTTATTATTTTCTCTATTGAGCAATGCACGATATAAGCACAGACAAACAGACGTAACACTCTTTTACAGGGCTTGGCACATGCATTTGACGATGAATTCAAATTTCGTTTGATTTCCGCGATCCTTTCAACAGAGGTGCCAATGTTCGATCGCTTTGATGTTTCCGAATGTTCACGTTGCTGAATGATACAAACGAAACTTACAGGTGATATGTATAGAAGTGTACGTGTTAGACAAACGTCAAATCGCAATCCATCATGGCCGACAGTGTCTCACCGGTTCTACCAATAGGTGGAAGCGTGTTCATGAAAAAGATAGCAAAAAAAATCCGAGTCAAAAAAAAAATAATGAATTTTCTCTAAGAGTTACTTCTTCTTGTCTGTGATATAAAGGAATGGCTGTGTCTTCCAAATACCACGAATTGGCTAAAACTGCAAACTGAACATGTTATTGATACTTTTACTTTATAAACAAGTTCTACAAATCTTTAGGCAACGTAAACGTTAAGACATTAAAACATCAAGTCCTTTTTATCATGCACCAATGTATGCGGGTCAATACTTGATATTAGGACCAATGCTATATTTAATCATTTTGTTAAGCATGACTTAAATATTTTGAATTCCACTGATGATATTTCGTAACGAAAAAAAAACATTTAAATGCGAACATTAACCATTTGAAAAATCAAGAAACATTGCCAATTTATTTGACAGAGCTGTTTTGAGTGAAAAAACATCCTTAAGGTCACGATGTCAGGGCATGCCAAGATACTACAATTAGTTACAAGACGACATACACTTTCCAGTATCCTAAGATGACCGCAACTCGATATTTTCTGGAATCAAATCTTTAAAACGCGTGTATTTCTTATGGGGCAGGTGGGTCACGACCCATTATTTGAGATAGGTGGGCCTACAATAATCCCGAGCAGAAGGAAATAACAACTCCATAATAAAATGCGTTATTTTGGCAAAATCACTGAGCAATGGAATCAGTTATTTTCATGTTATTAACATAATATATTATGTTATAAACTTGTCTGTCATAAGCGGCAAAATAACAAAAATCATAACAAAAAAAATTACCTGGAAGACTAACTTGATAACATGTTTTGTTGGTTGCAATAACAACTTAATAATAATGAATATAAATATATTTCAATAACAAATTTTGAACTTTTGAAGTTATTGATAAAAATTAAAAAACAAAATTAGTTATGATTACAATAATGATAACCATTATTAATCATTAAATTAACAAAACTTCTTTAATATAACTGAAATATAATAATGAACCTTATGTTTAATATTATTCATGGTAAATGCCGCGAGGGAGATAGATTCCCTCTTCCTCCCCATAATCGACCCAATTTTTTGAATTTCCCCAGAAGACTAGTCTGAAGTTTATAGTATTTTTCTAAAAAAACTTTCAACAAGTTCCACCTGGAATTTTACCACTGATCGAAAACATCTTGTAAAATGGCTCGTTGACGTTGTTGGAATCGTGAAATCATGTTCTTTTAGAATACAGGTCGCTCATCTCCGCTGATCAATGTTGACTCTACTATATATAATACTAAAACATTGAGGCGAAAGCATAGCCTCATTTTTTAGTTTTTTTTTGCTTTTTTTATTAAATATCGCAGCAATATTTTCAAAATCGGTTTTCGTGCACATGTAGAGTATGGATCAGGGTATCTTCTGATTTTTTTACGCGGTAGAAAATGTTTTTCGTTTTTGCAGAAACCATTTTTGAACAAAATTTCACTAAAAAATGGTTTCTGCAAATTCGAAAAACATTTTCTACCGCGTGAAAAATTCCGAAGATACCCTGATCCATACTCTACATGTGCACGAAAACCGATTTTATAAATATTGCTTTGTTATTTAATAAAAAATAAAAAAAAAAAACAGAAATATGAGGAAATGCTTCCAGTTTCGCCTTAAGCTGAGAAGCTGGTATGCTACCAGTTAGGATGTAAGGCCAGATAGAGGAGGAAGATAAACAGATGTGAGATTGTGCATAAGCTCCACATAACGGAATGCTGAAAACAACGTAAATCTAATAATGCAGTTTTGATTTCAAAACTTGTTATCGTTGTGGTATTGATGATTAAATATTTATGCACACTCAATAGTTCAGTAATAACTGAGGGGGTTAGAAGCAAAGGGGTGTAAGTGACAAAAACCCACTTTCGAGTAAATGAGGTTTAAAGTTTTTCACCAATTTTTCATCCCATACAAAATGTATGGAGTTTCAAAATCGACCTAAATTTCTGCGATTTATTGTATTTTTTCTAATCATCGTAAAAATAATCTTAAAAAAGTTCCTGAAAGCTTGAATTCTGAAGAATTGTTTGATATGCTCAGCTCAAAATCGACAAAATGGTCACTTACACCCCTTTGATTCTGGGCCCCTCAACTAAATTTGTTTAACAACAAAACGTATTATTTAAATGTTATTTATTGAATGTATACCAATACCGTGCTCATAACAAAATAATATTGCCCAACAAAAGATGTTATGGAGAAGTAATGCCTTGATAATGTAATGATAACAAACCAAGACATAAAAGCTGGTTATGTTATTTCGTAGTAATTAATTTGTTATTCTCCTCTGCTCGGGATGGAGCAAAACTAAAATAAAAATTGTGTTGTTTTATTTAGTTTATTGGTGAAATAGATACTTTTTCATAATATTCTAATTGTAATCCGAGATTTATTTTTCTCAAGGCCGCCATTAACAAAATCGTTATCATTGAAAAATCTAAAGCGGTTTTCTCGTCCAAAACTGATATTTTCGTATTAAGAATGTATTCACTGTATTGCAGCAGGAGAATGGAGTACAGTGATTGCATTTTCAATGCAAATATTAAATCTCCTTTTAGCATCATTAGCAGAATTGCAACGAGCACTATCTTTTTGCATCATCGGTAGTAGTGCTAAGTCTGCCCGTTAATTAAGGAGAAACTGTAGTCACATAACATAAGTGGAACTCTATAGTCAGAGCAAAGGAAAAAGTTGTATCCTTTCCCAGCACGCGAAACTGTTATATCTTTTATAAAAGGCGTCGAACTGTCACTTATTTTGCTAAACAGAAAACATCTGATCGGACCAGTATTCCAGTTTTGGCAAAGAATACAATAACGATGATTGACATCTGAAACATGCGCAAAACAAGCTGCTGGGAATTCACTTATTCATTTTGTCATAAATTCATTGAAATCTTCGAAATGACTCATCCACGTTTCACATATCGATTTCCCTTTATATTTAAGGCTAGAAAGCGTATTTTTGACTTGAGTTTACAAAGTTTCATCACAATTTATGCCCTATTTTAGATCTTCACGGGCTACCAGTCTATATCGATGAGGTATTTGTTTTACTTCACAGCAATGAAAAATGGTATACATGCTGAAAAATGGTATGGCAATAATGTTATAACGCATTTGACATTTCGATCAGCGTACGAACTCGGAAAGGCATAAACTTTTTGAGCCAGAGTTCCACTTATGTTATGTGCTGTAGTTCTTGCAGTACTACATGTTTCACAATTACAGCAAATATCGATGCTCCGCGTAGAAGATTTAAACTATATTTATACTTAAAAAGAATAATTCTAAATGGTATGATGCCATCTCTCTCTCTCTTCTCTCTTCTTGGTGTAACGTCCTCATTGGGACAAAGCCTGCTTCTCAGCTTAGTGGTCTATGAGCACTTCCACAGTTATTAACTGAGAGCTTCCTCTGCCAATGACCATTTTGCATGCGTATATCGTGTTTTTTTTTTTTTTTTTTCCTTCTAAACCATAGGGGGATAAATCTGCTCATCAGACACCCTAACAGGAAGGTTAGGGTAGTGTGGGGATGAGGCCGTCTTCTACAATGCCGGTAGAAGCCAGGACTACTCTCTCCTCGACCCACTAAAACACATTCCTATGGTCGCCAAACCCTACGTCTCTCCGGAACCACCAAGAAGGTATTGCTTCAGAGAGGGGCTAGTGCATATCGCACCCTCAAGGTTAGCTGCCGTAGCCTAGCAGCAACGAACATCGATGACTCGCACTGGAGAGTCCATCACGATAGCATGCTGGCGCTTAGCCAGTTTCCCGAGTGGTCCTCGCCACTCCCTTTGTCCACGGAAGGCGGGCAGGGTCAACCCCGCCCGCGCCCTACTGCTGAGCGGACATCAAGAACTGATGCCCACATGCAACCCGATCTGACCTGCTGAAGGCAAGGGTATCACTACCCTTCAGGCCTTATCAGCTGCATCCGTAGGTTGCAGACAGCAGGGTCTCACCTACCCCGACCCTTGCCGGGGACCCCTTTCCAACCGCGGGCTCAGATCCAACCCAGTAGACCGACGCCACGACAGCACCGCTACCGGGACTTCCTCTCCGCGGCCACTTAATCGCTGTAAGGGTCGATCTCGACCGCAGGGCACCGGTATGACCTACGAAGCCGACTTCGAACCCCTGGACCACCTCTTGTACTGCATCTGGACTAGCCATTCTCCGAGTCCACGCTCCACCTCCTTTGTAGCTCCCAGACGATATGGGTGATAGCCGTTGAAACGGCATTCCAGCTAATCTCATCCCTACACATTCTCTGGACCAAGTTGTCCGGAGTTTGTGTCCTCCCCGCATGTGGCAAGCATGCGGTCACGCATTGTGCGAAAACGCGGGCACACGAACAAAACGTGTTCCGCCGTTTCCTCTAAACCATTGCACACTGGGCATTCGGGAGAATCCGCATGCCCGAAACGGTGTAGATACTGTCGGAAGCAACCATGGCCTGTAAGGACCTGTGTCAGGTGGAATGAAACTTCCCCATGGCGCCTATTAATCCAACTATCTACCCTCGGTATCAACCTATGGGTCCACCTTCCTTTGGTGGAACTGTCCCACGCGCGCTGCCATTTGACCATAGAGGCCATCCTGACAGTCTTGCGTATGCCTCTTGTGCCGCGCATTTCGAAGCACTCCATATCCTCACTGATAAGAATGCTGATGGGCACCATACCAGTAATGACACAGAGAGCGTCGTGTGACACGGTACGGTACGCGCTTGCAACCCTCAGACACATAAGCCTGTAAGTACTTTCCAGCTTCCGTCGGTAGCATTCAGTACTTAGCGCGGTACCCCACGCCGGGCCGCCATACCTAAGTATGGACGTAGCAACACTAGCCAGAAGCTTGCGCTTACTGGCGTACACCGCTGAGCTATTGGACATCATCCGGGACAGTGCCGCAATAGCTGTGGAGGCTCTTTTACAGGCATAATCGACGTGGCTACCGAAGGTAAGCTTATCGTCGATCATCACGCCCAAGTGCTTGACAGAGCGCTTCGACAGGATAGTGCACTCTCCTACACTGATCTCCGTCTGCTGCGCCGACTGCATGTTGTTCACAACCGTCACCTCTGTCTTGTGGTGAGCCAGCTCCAGTTTTCTGGACCGCATCCACGCCTCCACAACCTTGATCGAGTGGTCGGTAGTCAACTTCACCTCCTCGATCGTTTCACCGTAGACTTCGAGCGTAATATCGTCGGCAAATCCGACAATCACCACTCCCACTGGGTACTCTAACCTCAACACCTCGTCGTACATGACATTCCATAACACCGGACCCAGGATGGAACCTTGCGGGACTCCTGAGGTTATGTGAAAGCACTTCCGACCCACCTCCGTGTCGTATACTAGTACGCGATTCTGGAAGTAGCTTCCGAGAATCTTGTACAAGTACTCCGGTATCCCCAGACGCAAGAGCGCATCAGCAATAGCAGCCCAACTGGCGCTATTAAATGCATTCCTTACATCCAGAGTCACTACCCCGCAAAAGCGAATTCCCCTCCTCTTAGGCTCGAGTGCTTTCTCGGCGGTTTTTGTAACCGACAAGATAGCGTCTACGGTGGACCTCCCCTTCCGGAAGCCATACTGGTTGCTCGAGAGACCATTTACGCCCTCAGTGAACTTCAACATTCTATTGAGGATGATCTTTTCGAGCACCTTCCCCGCCGTGTCAATCAAGCATATTGGTCTATATGCCGACGGGTCTCCGGGTGGTTTCCCCGCCTTTGGCAATAGTACCAGGCTCTGCCTCTTCCAAGCTTCTGGGAAAACTCCCTCGTCCAGGCATTTCTGCATAGCAGACCTGAACATCTCGGGAGCTTCTGCAATAGCTACTTTTAAGGCCAGGTTCGGAACTCCGTCCGGACCTGGGGCCTTACCTACGCTAAGGGACTTAGCTATCCCCGCAAGTTCCACATCGGTGACCATTTCCTCATCGCCAGCCCCAGTCCCCGGCTGTCCTACGAAAGGAGGCCAAGGACTAGGATCATGACGCGGAAAAAGTCCTCCAATGATCCCCTCCAACATCTCTGGAGATTGCTCTGTAGGAGCCATCACACCTCTCGTCTTGGCCATAACGATCCTGTAGGCATCACCCCACGGGGTCGTATTGGCGCTCTGACAGAGACCCTCAAAGCAGGCCTTCTTGCTTGCTCTTATCTCGGTCTTGAGCGCGGCTTTTGCAGCGGCGAACACCACCCGCCGTTCGTTTCGCTCTTCCTCTGATCGTGCTCGCTGCATCCGCCGCCTAGCCCGTAGGCAGGCGCGGCGCAGGTCCACAATCGCGTCGGTCCACCAGTAAGCCGGTGGCCTCCCATTTCTAGGGTGGACTCTCCTAGGCATGGTCGCATCACACGCACGTGAGAGCACCGCTACCAGCTCGTCGCCGTCTAAACCGAGTAAGTTTCGCTCACGGCGGAGCGCTTCCCTAAATACCTCTTCGTCGAAGTATGATGTCTTCCACCTACGAGGGCTTGGCCTTGGCCTAGCCGCCTCTTCTTCTATCCGCTGTCTGCTGTTGTTGTAGTCGATACTGTAGCGAACCGCCAGGTGGTCGCTGTGAGTGTAGCCATCATCTACTCTCCAGTTCGAACTACTTGTTAGGCCAGGACTACAAAAGGTCACGTCAATAATTGACTCCGCTCCGTTTCGACTATAGGTACTCTTGGTACCGACGTTAGCCAAGTCGACATCTAAGATGGCCAGTGTTTCTAGCAGGATCTGACCCCGCTGGTTCGTGAAACGGCTTCCCCATTCCACAGCCCAGGCATTAAAGTCACCCGCTATTACCACCGGCCTTCGCCCTGTTAGCACGGTCGTTAAGCGGTCCAGCATTTGCGTGAACCGCTCGATCGGCCACCGCGGAGGCGCATAACAGCTACAGAAGAAGACCCCGTTTACTTTGGCGACCACGAAGCCCTCATAGGTAGTAGACACCAACTCCTGCACGGGGTATTTACCCGTCGTCCATATCGCCGCCATTTTCCTGGTCCCATCCGAGGCCCAGTTGCCGTTGCCGGCGGGTACTCGGTATGGATCCGAAATGATGGCGATATCCGTCTCCCACTCAGAAACCGCCTGACAAAGCAGTTGCTGAGCCGCATCACAGTGGTTCAGGTTCAGCTGCGTTACCTGCACTGTGATTTGTTGCTCACTGCGGCTTTCTTAAAGGCCGGGCACCCTGGACCACCCATCGCATGTCTGTTTTTCGAGGTTTTCCCGGTACAGATCATGCAGATGGGCGGACTCGTGCAGCTTTGGGCCTTATGACCTTCAGCGCCGCATCGCCTACACAGTTTGCGCCTGTCGGGGCCTTTGCAGTCCCACGACTTGTGTCCTGGTTCCAGACACCTGAAGCAAACCTCAGGTGGCTCGTGGAATGTCAGGTGACAAACACACCAGCCCACCTTAATACTCCCTACTTTAACGGATTTTTTAACATCCGCCACAGGTAGCTGAACCAGAGCTATCTGTGTCCCTGCTGGCCCCTTCCGCAGCCTGACGGCTGTGGCGGCCACCTGAACATCGCACTGTTGCCGCAGTGCCGTGACGAGCTCTTCCGCTTCGGTGATCTCGTCTAGGTCTTTGACCTTCAGAGTCGCCTCATGCGTAAGAGCCCTCACCTCCACTCCATCACCAAGGACCTCTTCTGCCAGCCTCTTGTAGGCGGCGCCCTTGTGATCCTTCTGGCGCTTAAGCTCCAGGATCATTTCGCCCGTACGAGTACGTCTGATACTGCGTACATCGGCTCCAAGACCCTCGAGCTTGGCGTCGCACCTCATCGCCTTCAAGACGTCCGAGTATTTCGACTGTTCGGTCTTGATGACGATAGCGTCACCTTTTTCGCGCCTGGCACCTGCCTTCCTACGCCTTGGCTTGGCGACCTGCGCTTCTACCTGCGGAATCACCTTCTTCTTCTTCTTCCGCTCTACCTTTGTCCAAGGAGGGTCTTCTCCTTGGACCGCCCTGCTCTGTGGCTGCTGAGGGCCCACCATTGGTCGCAACCCCTTATTCCCTTCATTCCGGGACGGGCCAGCCTTTTCAGGCCCACCCTTCCCAGCTTTCCGGGAACCCTGGCTGGGGTCCGACTTTCCAGCGTTACCACCGGCTTTCGGGGTTATTATACGCCTGGCCTTGCGGGCGCCGCCAGACAGCTCCTCACCTGACGGCTGCCTCGCCCGCTTCTGCGAATGCTTGTCACGTTTGTCACGAGCATTCGCTTCCACACTCCTCGGACTACCTGCGAAGGAGAAGGCCTCTGTTTGTGTAAACTTCGACACATTCTCCTTTGCTGGTTCCGCAGCTGTAGCAGCCAGCAACGCCACCGCGTGCTCCTGCTTGGCCTCATCGACAGACACTCTAAGTCTAAGCAAGGCCGTTTTCAGGTCCTTGCTTATATTCGACTTAGTTGTCGCAAAGTCGATGATTTTGCCAAGCTGGTGCTCAGCAACCTCTAATGCGGGCCGTCCTTTACCAACTTCTTGGCTTATGGCCCTCAGCAGCCACGCTCCGTCCATGACCTCCACCGGCTGGCTTGCCGTGGAGTGGACAGGAGCTCCCACGCTTGAGCTACGTAAGCTACCAGCACCTGACTCCTCGCTTCTCCTTGTCGGAGACCTCATCAACCCACTTCTTGCGAAGGGGTTGATCGCACCACTACTTCCACCTAAGATATTTGATTTTTGATTCTTGCTCATTGTTCCCACGAGTTGCACGAGAAATAATGTCCACCACGCCAGAGCTCTGCATTAACGCGGTAAGGGACAGCATACTGTGGGGGGTGCCCAGGTACCCCACAGGCTCCGTTAAAGATCGAGCATCTTTTTCACCCCCTCGATCACTCATTCCTCGGCACGGGTCGCCTGACACCTTGAATTGGGGTTAGTAGTCCTATTCTTAGCCGGCAACTACGCGGCGTATATCGTGTGGCAGGCACGAAGATACTCTATGCCCAAGGAAGTCAAGGAAATTTCCTTTACGAAAAGATCCTGGACCGACCGGGAATCGAACCCGTCACCCTCAGCATGGTCATGCTGAATGCCCGTGCGTTTACCGCCTCGGCTATATGGGCCCTTATGATGTATGATGCCATCATTGAACAAATAAACTTAAAACGAATAATGGCGATATATTATCGAGGGATAATACCAACTTCTACATTTGGTATATTTCAGAAAATGTTGTTCAATAATGTCAATAACCTGCAAATACAAATAAAAACAAGTTGGGACTTTTCTAATTTATTGTGTCTATTATGTGTATGCTCAACCATATAAAACAAATATCTAAATCAGTGAACATCAACTACCTTCAATGATATTAATGGTTACAGAAAAAGCTTCTTCGACCACAGCACGCACACCTTGGTACGGTTTTTATCGTTAATTTATGATTCCATGTCGTAGTTGTTTCTCTAAAAGTTTGGAGCAAAGCTATGTTGAAATTTAATTCTTTTTATTTTTTATGATTCAATACCTAATTATATACCACACAGCAATCCTTCTAATAAGCGAAAAATGTTAAATGCTTCTACAAGTACCAGAAAGGAACACAAAATGAACAAATATCGGACTCGGCACGTGGTCATTTTATCCGAGCTACTTTGTTGATCGTTCTATTTTTATTGACATCCAAGTCATGGCCTACTACGACTGTAAAATTTTTCGAACCTGTGGTACTGTCGATAAAAACGAGGAGAATGGCAGTCGAAATAACTTTTTCTACATGTCAATAAGAAGAGATGGTTAACACATATTCCTAAATAGTGGCAAAATTCTATTACAACTCTCTTCAATATTTTTTTACACTTGTCTGGGCAACATTTTGTATGAAAAATTTTGAATAGGTTTTTACCCGTTTGCTCTATTAGTATGATACGTTCCTAATGAGCGACCTTATACGAGCCCATTAGGTTACACTCAAGGTGGAAAGGAAGAAAATGCAAGTCTCATAGTAATACATTTTTGAAAAAAAAAATGTTCTACGACCGCCGATAGAACTTTCTTGTTTTAGCCTCAAATGAAAGGGGGGACCTACAGCCAGGCTTGATAGGGGAACAAAGCCCAAAATGCCAAGATGGGGTAAAATGGCCCAACTCATAAAATCATTCCTGGATGGGACTTGATCATTGCTATAGGTAAATGGTGTCAAGATATGTTTGCATCAAACATTCTTCTAGAAGCTAGGCCACCAAACCCACGAAAAATCCTTTGATTTCCCAATGAAAATTGGCAACTTCCGGTTTTTCGTGCTTGTAATTAAGGTTTTCTGGTGATTTTATTACCAGCCAAGTGTTTCCAACGAGATTGAGGCACGCATGGAGACGCATGGTTGTTGATGTCTAAGCTTTCCATGTTAGGGGTCATTCAAATATTACGATTATCGTTTTGCGGGGAGGGGGGTAACACTCCATTTATTGAGTATACGAAAAAAGCGGGACAGAGGGGGGAAAATGAGTCGGAAATGCCCGAAAACTGATGGACGTAATTTTTGAATGTTTTCATGAAGTGGCATCTTACCCCATGGCAGATGTTCGTTTTGCACCACTTCCGTTTTACGAATCAGTTTTTAAAATCGCTGAAAATCGATGAATATGCAACAGTTTTGTGAAAATTTTTGCTAAGGTATCGAGCAAATATTGTCTGGTTGCTGTTACCACTTTGGAAGCCTAACAAATGAGGCTAATTATCATTGAAAACGATGAAAGTTTGAAAAATGGCATTTTACCCCACTTGACCCTAATCCTCCTCGAAATCAAAAGAGTTTTGCAACAAGCTCTAGAGTGGTGTTTTGCTTCTGCCTCGTCGCGAGGGAGCGAACGAACCCCAAACAGAGAGGCAATAAAAACTGAGCGAGGAAGAGGAGAACGAAAAAAGAGCCGATGATTATTTCGGGTTTTTGTGTGCGATTTTCGCCTCGAGAGTCTTTCTTTGTATAAGAGTGGAACTCGCGAGAGCTTTTTGAGTGTGAGTGGACGTGAGAAACACAACAAACAATTATGAGTGTTGGGCGAACTCCTCGCTGCGCGGCAAGCTCGCGCTCGGTGCTGTTGAGGATTTGCGTTGTGATTTTTGAGTTTTATTTTACCTCCTCAGAAAATCGCCGAAATCGCTTCCTCATTTTCTCGCGAGGGAGTTTCTGTCAAGCCTGCCTACAGCTTTCATTTGGTGGGTGTCTTAGCGATACCGATTTTTTTTAAATAATTTTGTTCTACCAGATACACCGTGCTGTCGATAACACCCTAAGTGTATTAATTCAAAGAGACGAACCAGCCAAGGGCTGAAAGTCTCTTTAATAAAGACAAATCAATCAATCAATATTAATCTATAGTAGTGTAATTCTCGCTGAAACCAGGCTGCCATTTACATAAAGTCTGGGATTGCTATTTTTTCTTGCTTATTAGCTAGAATATGATAAAAAGGATGAAAACCACTTTGGTTGGGTTAAATTGATGGACTTGGCAAGGAACTGACACGGTGACAAATATGACGATGGGTAACTCTCGCTGAGACCGTCCCACTATTTACACCATGCCTTCAAAAATGTTTAAGGTGGCGATTTTCTGAAAGTCCTCCCCAAAAAAGTAAGGAAAATGCATTTGGTTAATCAAATTTGTGGACCCCCCGTTAGTTAGAGCCACAAGCATTTTGGCGGACCCCTCGATTTTTGTCAATTGTTGGTTCATTTAAACCGTTATAACTCGAAAGTTTCGCCAGAAACCACTTAAAAACTGTAGGTTGTTGAAAAGAGAGAAGATAGGGCTACTATTAACAGTTATAAAAAGTTGGGTCGGCCATATTGATTTTGGCCGCCATCTTGGATTTTTATACCAAAACTGTTTTTTCACCATGTTGGCAACCACCGATTTTCAAAATTTTTGCGTCAAACGAAAGCGGGGACATTTTTGCACAACATATCAAAAATTTAGAGATGTATCTTTTTCCTATCAAAAGTTATCTGCACTTTTGTGAATCATGCCACTTTTGCGCACTGGGCCAGGTGCCGATTGTTTATATAAATGCAGCGTTATTTCACAGTGTTTACGAACATTTATTCTAAATCTGAATCCACTAATGAAAAGTTGAAAGTTTCAGCTTTACAAAACACCAAAAAAGTTTAAAAAGTAATGCCCGCATCGTTGAGAAACAGTTAAAAATTAGTACGAACCTCCGATTTGCCCTAATTTTGCTGCAGGTGCGTTTGTGTATACAAGCAGGCGCCAACTTTGATGCTGTTGCGTGTCATTGCCGGTGCGCATGGAAATGTATGGAGAAAACGTGTCATGATTTACAAAAGTGCACATAACTTTTGATAGGAAAAAGATACATCTCTAAATTTTCGATATGTTGTGTAAAAATGTCCCAGCTTTCGATTGACGCAAGAAATTTGAAAATCGGTGGTTGCCAACATGGTGAAAAAAATGTTTTGGTAGATAAATTCAAAATGGCGGCCGAAATCAATATGGCCGACCAAACTTTTTATAACTGCAAAGAGTACCTCTATCTTTTCTCTTTCCAACAACCTATAGTTTTTAAGTGGTTTCTGGCGAAACTTTCGAGTTATAACGGTTTAAATGAGCCAACAATTGACCAAAATCGAGGGGTTCACCAAAATGGTTGTGGCTCTAACTAACGGGGGGTCCACCAATTTGATTAACCAAATGCATTTTTCTTACTTTTTTGGGGAGGACTTTCAGAAAATCGCCACCTTAAACATTTTTGAAGACATGGTGTAAATAGTGGGACGGTCTCAGCGAGAGTTACCCCGATTGTTCATCAAATTGCACCTAATTTATCGCATAATATCTCAAAATTGAATTTGTAACATATACAAAACTTCCCTTTTCTATGAAGGGAAAGTATAGACCTTTTATTTGAAGTTGAAAAATTTTTGGCAGCCATCTTGGATTTGGTCGCCATTTTGAATTTTATCATTAAATTGCGATTTTCGCTGTGTTCGCAACCACCGATTTCAAATTCGAACTCATCATTAGGAATCTGAGAGTCTAAGCTTTCCAAAACATTCAAAAATTTAGGTGTGCATTGATCGCAACAATGATATATCGATTAAAACGTTAGGCGTGCTCCCATTTTCCCATACATTCTCACGCACGCATCTGATCGCATGTGATAACACAGCGCAATATTTTTTCACCTCAAGAGCTAACATATGTGTCTCTGACAGATTTTTGGCCGCTGGATCCGAATCTGGGCTCAGATTTGCTCCAGCACATCACAATTTTGAGCTTTACCTTAATTTATAGGGCAAAATATGCGATTTTGGGCTTTACTCGAAAAATTTCGCAGTTCCATTTTGGGCCGAAAACCGTTTAAGCTAATAGTTCAAAGAAACAGACAGAAAAACTTGTAGTTAGAAGACACAGAATGTTGCTAATTGACAAATTCGTCCCCTTAATGCTAGAACTAGGTAACTGGTTTTGCGAAATCGCAAGAAATTTGTTTATATCTGAACGTGCACCAAGTTTGTCAATTGAGAATCCGAAAATACATATTAATTCAACTTTTAAGACCAACAAAGAGTTTCTTTTATACCAGGATAAGTTTTATCAGCCATTTTTATTCGCACTTTCCAAAACGAGTTACCTTGTTCTAGCATTAAGGGGGCGAATTGAGGGATGAATTTTTGAAAAAAATCGCGTTCTGGTGGGATTCGAACCCACGACCCCGTATTCGCTAGACCGGTGCTTTAACCAACTAAGCCACAGAACAGGTGATAATTCTGCGGAATAGAAAGCCAAACTGAACCCGAGCCCTCACCATGAACATTCACTTTTTCAAGAATCATCTATCTCTCTTTCGGCTTAGATGTCAATCCACAACACAGCCTCGTTTGTGCCCAACAACTACAAGTGAAAAGCAAGGATGGTCTCCAACGCATGGATTGGAATTGTAATGAACGCGAATTCGGTCTTCTATTTTGGGGCGAAACTAGGTATATTTTGAGGATGCTTTTGCATGTGAAACTTTTAGCAAAATAGATTTGAAAATCATATTTTAGACAATTTTGAATTGTGAGTCAAGAGCTCGAGTCTTGTGGCAACAACAGGTAAAACACCTATATTCTTCAATATGTACAATATGTACAATATTCTTAAAAAAAAAACAAAATACATAAAAGTAAATGAATGAATACACGTACTTTTTTTTTTTTGTCTGTATTAACGAGATTTTTAACCCTAGGCTAGTTCATCTCGGGACCCACGTTTTACTTCCCTTCCGAAGGAAGAACCCACATTTTGTGAGTATGTCGGGAGTGGGATTCGATCCCAGGTCCTCGGCGTGATAGTCAAGTATTCTAACCACCACACCAGGTCCGCTCCTACACGTACGTTGATTGTTCAAGTTTGCTAAATAAAGTTACGCCGAATGCCTTCACAATTTTGAGATGGGAACAATACGTTTTATAAGTAAATTCAAATCCAAGATTGGCAAAAGATAGAATCAACTTTTTGTCGAATTTCGCTAATTGTAACACAACATGTTGATACTGTAGGATGTGAGGGTCTAAAATTCAGGAGAAAATGATCACGTGGTTTATGGACAGCCCAAAATGCAAAGTTTTGAATTAGATTTTAATACAAATTGGAAATTTATCCTTCGACAATAAATTGTTTGATTCAAATACTATGTGTTATTCACATTCAAATTAAGGGGGTTAGAAGCAAAAGGGTGTAATTGAGAAAAACACACTTTCGAGTAATTGAGGTTTAAAGTTTTTGACCAATTTTTCATTCTATACTAAAGATATTGTGTCAAAATCAACCCAATTTTGTCCGATTTATTATAATTTTTCCAATCATCGTAGAAACAATCTTTAAATGTTCCAAAAAGCTTGAAATCTGAAGGATGTTATGATATGTTCAGCTCAAAATCGACTAAACTAAATAATCTTACACCCTTTTGCATCTGGGCCCCTAATTGTTTATCATCATTGGATAGCATCATGTTAACCCACAGTTTTATCTTACCCCACCCGTTTCAACTTGCCCAGGTGTATAATTAAGTACTGTTCCTTTTAGTTCCACTAAGAATTTGCATCCTCTAACAGATACGTATCTTCAACCTTAACTGTAGACGACGACCACTTCTGTGTCTTGTATTTGACTCGACTGAATATCACCAAAAAATCATCAACAATCGTAATAAATTGATTCGTCTTGATTTAAAATCATGATAACGATTCCTATTTTTTTCATACCGATAGCAAAATAAAGTTATCAATAGATCAATCTATGTATCAGTAGATCAATCTAGATCAGTGTTTCCCAAACTTATCGGAGCAATTGCCCCCATGAAGCTCACCCCCTTAAGTTTGACTTCTTTAAACTAAATATGAAGCTTTGCAATTACGCCAAATTTATTAAAGCCTGTATCCGCAATAATCAGGGCACAGAAGTACGGCTGTAGATCTGTCATGAATCGGTAAAATTGGCCAAATAATTGACTGAGAACTCTTTGGTGTATGTTCATTATTTATGCCAAATTTCATGAAAATCGATGCATTACTTTTGACTGTGGATGAAAAACAAACAGACGTGGTTTTAAGCATTTTGTACAATCATGATCAATTTTCATTCGCATAACAGATGGTTATTTTACACTACAGTTCAAAGTTTTGTGATGATAATTATGAAATTTCGTTAGCAGTTATGATACTTATAGAGACACTTTTTTTGCAAAATTTCATTAACTTTAATCAATTGATTTGAAAGCTACTGAGGTTGATAGGGGTGAGTGTTCGTGAACAATTTACGTGTTTTTCATGTGCGATGTTTGCCTATTCATAACTTTTAAATTTCTCTGCCAATTTTCATGAAATTTTCACAAAAGATAGTTGATTATGTGTATATTGTACCTGCAGAATTTGATGATTATTGGTATAATACTTTAAATAGTACAATCGAAACAATAAAGGGTGTTGGCTAATTGCTGTCTGAGGGACTAAAATCACGTTTAGTTCCAATACATGTTTCGATCATAAAATTCTTGATAGTGTATCGATTTTTTTTGCAATTTTGGCTATACAACAAATGTAGATTAAGAGGTTTGTGTTCAAAATTTCAGCCATTTCCTTTGCCAAATTCAAAAGTTACAGCACTGACAAGCAAAACTAGGAGCTGTACAAAATTCAATGGCGCACATTCTTCTCTTTCATTGCTACATCAAAAAGTACTGCACCGATTCACATGAAAGTTTGTAGGTGAAATGAAAACATCTCAAGATGATATTAGGCCGAATTTGAACAATTTTAATGTATCTATTGCAGAGTTGCAGCTGTATTTCAGTGTCCCGATTATTGCGGATACAGGCTTTATTTCCAACGATTGTATACCCAAGTAACAAATTTAATTTTATCAAAGTTTTTTAGCGATTGAAAAGTCCTAAACATAAAACCATTAATGCCGACTTGAAAATGCTCTCGAGTTCTTGTATGCCTCAATAAGCCCACGTTCTGGCTAGTTGGCCCAGTCTTATTAGGGTCTACAGGACTTCGTATGCAAACCGGCTTAGGATTTCGGGTTGTATCATAGTTTTATCAACCTTCTAAATAAAACCATCTTCTGACTTGTCAAATAATTGTTTTGATTGTTTTTCACTCTCAATATTCGATCGTCAGAATAAATTATGCTTGGTTGTTTATTCAGCCATCAATTGGAAAGATGCAGATATGGAATTCAGATTTGTTTTCCTATTTAATACGTGTCAGGAGACATGCCACGGAAAAGTTGTGGTGAATGTGACTGTGATAATGACAAAATCTAAGTGCGCCACACTAACTATGCATAATTTGGAAGTTAAATGCATTTAATTTACTCGGTGGAATTGGGTGCAAAAAAGATTTTTTCAACACAGCGGAGTTTAAAAGACATTATGTAATTTTTCTGACAAAATAAAATGACGGAAACGTGTTGTATGGTTTAATTGGATCTTCAGCTGTACGTGAAATCAAAAAATTGAGTTATGATTATTCTGTATTTACATAAATTATCCCGGCCAGGCGACATATTTTTCTGATAAAACTCTGTGTTCTTGATGATTCCTCCAATAGGGCTAACCCTCCTGAGGTGGTCATAACTGAGCTCATGATAGAACTAGCGGATTTATCACAGCAATTTTTTGGTTTATGTTACGGCCACGAAATCTTATGTTGGTTTTATGCATTTCCTCACAGTTTTGTGTATTTGTTTACAAAAAAAAATCTCTCCGACAACCAGGCTTGATAATTCTCCTCGAAATCAAAAGAGTTTTGCAACATGCTCTAGAGCAGTGTTTTGCTTTTGCCTCGTCGCGAGGGAGCGAACGAACCCCAAACAGAGAGGCAATAAAAACTGAGCGAGGAAGAGGGGAACGAAAAAAGAGCCGATGATTATTTCGGGTTTTTGAGTGCGATTTTCGCCTCGAGAGTTTTTCTTTGTATGGGAGTGGAACTCGCGAGAGCTTTTTGAGTGTGAGTGGGCGTGAGAAACACAATAAGCAATTATGAGTGTTGGACGAACTCCTCGCTGTGCGGCAAGCTCGCGCTCGGCGCTGTTGAGGATTTGCGTTGTGATTTCTGAGTTTTATTTTCACTCCTCAGAAAATCGCCAAAATCGCTTACTCATTTTCTCGCGAGGGAGTTTCTGTCAAGCCTGCCGACAACAACCGCAAATGCAAGTTTTATTAAAATGGTATATAATAAGTGATAAAACCAATTCATGTCTACTTGCAAGACTTTAAATGAAGATGTTTATAGCAGAAGTTATATGATAGTTTTTTGGAACGCCAAAGGTTCAAAGTAAAAAACTACCACATACAACTAATTTAGAACAACTAGCTTTTTCACATGCTCGTATAAAACCAGGATAAAACATGAATAAACCTTCAAGGCATGCTGATTGTTACTTGGGTAACTATCTGCTGTTACGACATTTATTGAAATCTTTCAAAAATATTACAACGTACCAAGATCTTTTACCAAACATTTTCATTATTTTAATTTTACTTGCAGTTCGAAGTTTGAAATACATTACATATCGTAAATAATATTGAATATCATATTTTTCTATAATTTTAAGGCAATGACACTTTTTAATATATTTTTTCACAAATTCTAATAAAATAGAATGTAAAAGTGTTCCAAAGTGATTTAATGATAGAAACTTCAAAAGTTTTACAATCTATATAGCGTTATCGAAAGTTAATCCTAAGTAATACACCAAATATAAAAAAAGTTGCAGAAGCATTTTGGGATTACGAAATTTGACATAAATTTTGTAGTTCTGCGTCATGTAGGCAACACGAAGTTTTTAATGATGCTTAGTAAAACATTCCGAGTATTGTGGAATTTTTTGCAATCTCACTATGATAGTGATGTAAGCGAAAAATGTAATCTCTAAAAACTATTTTGAACTGCAAGATAAAAAAAACTACAAGAAAGCCAAAGCATAAGAAATGTGAAATACAATTTATATTTGTTTTGGAATTCTGTCCGAATATCCCGAAACAAAAAAAAAACTTGACAAATTCTGGAAAAAAAAAAACAAAAAATAATGAACTTTTTGATAAGAACTTATGCATTCCATGACATATGTGAAGATATAAGTGAACTTGTATCACACCTGAGAACATATTGAACCAAATAATTAACGGTAAAATTTCGTATTTCTGAAATCACGTCTGAAGACCACGAATATCAAACCATATGTCTTATTGTGCCAAATTCCCAATCAAAAGTAAGCACCAATTTTAAAAATCTGTCAAGTCTCTTGTTTGATAATGCAAAATAATAGGAAGGGTAAGACTTTTCCATTATATCGTGATATTTTGCCCAAACAACTGCTCAAACAAGACAAGGGTGGCATGTCTTGACCAATAACGTTGACTAATGATTTAAAGCCAGTTGCTTTAACTACATGCTAATTTCAAACTTTACGTATAATTCAAAAATTGAGACCATATTATGAAATAAGAAACCTGTGAAAAATGAGCAACTTTTGGAAATCAATTAATCAATTAATTAATATTTGTGACTGGTTTAATTTTTATTTTAAAGGGTTTCGACTATTCATCAGCTTTTGAAAAATCGCCCCCTTGTTGGAATTTTTGCCCCCCCAATTATGAGTTTTCAAATTTTCGCCCCCTTCGATGTGGTTTTCGCCCACTTTGGGAATCACTGATCTAGATCAATCTATGAAAAACTGCTACGATCATACCTCGATGACAACTGATGACTGATGCCACCTATGAAGCAAGAAAAGTGTTGAATTACTTACCCAGATGAAACCATTTGTCATTCACGCCATTCGGGGCCTAATTTCTTTTCAAGTTTCCACAGTGACCAAAGATCAATATTGTTTACTTTTTAATCATCAAAATTATTTATTTCTCAGTTACAATTCTGCTGCACCTGTCTGCCAGTCGCACTTTTCTTACCATCTATGAGAGAATAACAATATTAAAGTTAGGGTTTTTTTCTTCTTCAGAGTTTGTTTCTACACTATTCGATACCTAAGTTCCAGTCTGCCTTCAAATCTCCCGACCAGCCGAATGCTCGGTTCGTTTCCACGGATTGAAGATTTTTGTATTCTGATGAGTTAAACTTCCCCTCCGGGTGATGTCGTTATAAAATGTGTATCCGATTTGCGATAAATTTTGGTTGAACTAAAACAAAGCTTACTGAATGATTCCTTCCAGTTGTTGGATTAACATAACTCTAGATTGTTCACATTTTTCACATCGATAGATTTCTACGCTATGTACACATGGGTTCGATTCCTAATTGTTTTACAACATAAAAGTTCCTACTATGAGAGGGATGTCGTTCCTTTTGTTTTTGTTTTCAAACATTTCTTTGCGGGATGATCAATTCACATAAATAAATTAAAATAACATGAAGGTCGGGCGGGGCTCCCTTCGATCGTTCTAAATCACTTCATATGTACAAGCACAAGGGAATGGAGCACTTCGCCGCGAGCCCCCTCTGCGGTAAACTGAGCTACGGTGAATACTGCTGCTTACGTTGAGATCCGCTGCGTGATCCAGGCTTAGTAGATGACCTGCACGGGCCGTCGCATCGAGTTTTCGATATCGCTGGGCAGGACTGTGGACTGCTGTGAGGTACTGGGACTGGATCCGGGTGATGCGGACGACGTGGATGAGTTGTACAGACCGTTGGAATGTGCTGCGTAAAGCGGGGCAGCAGCTGCGGCTGCTGAGATTCCACTGTAGATGTTGGAGTAGAACGAACTGAGCGAGGAAGGTGGCATCTGTTGAGTCTTCTGGGCTTCCATGCCCGTCGGGGAGGTGCTTTGCATGTTCTGTTGTGATTGGTGGAGTTTGGACAGGGTCAGTGGGTCAAAACCTCCGAAATATGGAACTGAATAGTGTTGTTCTAGTTGTTGGAGATGATGGGTCGGTGCAAAGTACGGCGGGAGTTGTGGGAAGGGGTACGATGATCCTAAGGCGTTCTTGGCTGATTGTTGCATTCCGAGGGACAGTCCGCCGGCGGCGTTGGCCAAGGGGTTCTTGGGCTTACGTCGGGGACGGTATTTGTAGTCTGGGTGTTCCTTCATGTGGCTGGCGCGAAGGCGTTTCGCTTCATCGATGAAGGGACGTTTCTGAGCCTCGGTGAGCAGCTTCCATTCCGATCCAAGACGTTTGGAAATCTCCGAGTTGTGCATCTTGGGGTTGTCTTTGGCGATCTGGCGGCGCTGCAGCCGAGACCAGACCATGAAGGCGTTCATGGGTCGCTTGATGTGTCCATCTTGACCTGGGGAGGTCTGATGCGATCCGGACTGAGTAGGAGTGTGAGTTTGGAATCCAGCTAGCGATGTGGGTGGGAAGCTTAGCCGAGGTTTCACATCCACGCTTCCCGGACTGTGATTCGGCTGAGGTGCGAAATCGGCTGCCGGCGGCATATCCATCTGATGATTGCCCAGCGAAAACCCGTAATGTGGGTGACTCAAACTGGCCATGGAGTGGTTAATCATTTTGATAACTTTTTAAATCACTTTTACTTCTCCAAAATCAATGCACTTGCTTTGTCTCTTCTGATCAATCTGCTTCACTATTCACCAATCAAAAGATCACATTCATTCGATGATTGTCCAAAACTTGTCAAACACTTGAATGACTTCCTTTATTTCGATTCTTCCACTAATTGCATTCCATTCACAGCGTGTCTTCATGGAATTCGTTTCTTCTTCCACAATGAAACTCGTTATGTTGATCTTTCTCCAAACACTGGGAAAAGTTCCGAGAGCAATAAAAAAAGTCCAACTCCAATTTAGGTCTTTACTGCACAAGAGCCAAACTCAAACTGAATGGAAGTGATTCGACCGGTTCTGCACCTTCTCTCATCCTGAACACACCGCAGCGCTTTCAGGTATTCTCCGCTTCTCAGCTTCTTTTGTGCACCCGTCCTCCGTTCAACACTCACACCACTGCGCTCAGCAGTGAAAATCGCACTCCAGAAATCACCATCGAGATAACCGATCGCACCCTGATTGAATGCGATAAACAAAGCACACACTGTATAAAACACAACCGCACGAACACCGAATCGAATAAAAGAAGGCGTGTTCAGCCTTTTTTCTCTCTCCGCTTATTCCATTGTTTACGCCTTTTATCTTAAGACCCAGCACGGCAGGCATTCGTCCATTGTGTGCGCGCACAGTTGCTCTCTGTTTTAGCTCACTCGTGTTCGCAATGTGCACTCTCCTCGAACTCTCTCACTCTCGCGAGAGAACGTTCGCTTCGCGTGCAACTCCGTTCATCTCTTTCGTTCCAATCTAGCTCGCTCTTTCTCGCCCACATTCATCACCGATCTCCAAATAATCATCCTTCTTCCATTCGCCAGCCGTACATTCCATTTGATTTATTCTTCTCGCGTCTCGCAGATCCGAACGACTGTGTTCGGGTCTGCAATCGCGTTTTTTTCGAGCTTTTCGCCCCATTCAGTCCCCCCATTGTTCGCTGCCAAAATAGAAGAACAACACGCGCGGCCGAACAAAGCACCGAAAACTCGTTCCGTCTCACTTTTCTTTGCCCATTTTTCCTCGCACAATCATCGCGCGAGCCTTTGGGAGCATGAATCGACGATTTTCATTCTCCATTTCCACTCGGATTGTGCTTTTTATCGGCATTCAATAGGCTCGGTGGCGGCGGCGGCGACGGAGCCCCGAGCGTTCGCACAAAAAGCACTGCCTCACAACACGGGTATGTGCGAGTGTGTTTGTGTGTGATTGTGCGCTAGTAAATTGTTAATAATAATGTGACTGGAGTCAATAACTGAATACTGAGGTTTTTTTGTCGCTTGGTGGATGATTTTTTTTTTCTGCCAGTTAGTACCGATAGCTACATACCGACAGAAATGCACATTCGATCGTTATTCGTGTCCCTCTCTCGCCTCGGCCGACTCCTGAACTTGACGAACACGGCTCCGACGACTGTTGTCATCGTGGTGAAAAATGCGACGAATAAATTCGACACTGAATGGGTAAAAGTACCCGGAGCTTTGTTGGTTTAATTTGCTTTATGAGGTGGTTTATTTTCCATTCCGCTCGCTCTCTGTTCGAGTTTTGTGTTTTATTTTTGTGGGATGGGGAAAATGGATCCATTGTGGCCCGTGAATAGTGGGGATTTGTGGAATGGTTCGAAAGTTGAAATGGGTTTCGCAGTTGTTCGCTTGTTTCGACTTTTAACCGTTGAGGTTTTGTTTGGTATTGATGGGTCAGAGACGGTTGTGCGGATGTAAATCGGGAATTCCTAGAGTTCTAGTAATAATACATGTTCCAAATTTATAAGTTCCAAATCAGTTCTCCGATTTGAGTTCATAGCCACGATTCAAACTAATACTGAAGTTCAAATTATGAGTAAAATGTACACCGGAACAACTGCGGAACGTGCTAACAATACAGTATGGCAGGTCTGATTATGCGACATTTCAAGATTCATTGAATTTAAAACTACATACAGATATATCTACATATTCCGATTTTTGTTACATTTCCAATTTGAAAATGGTATTTTGCGTCGTAGCAATGCCAAAAAAGAGATGTGTACTCAAATGTTACACAGCACCGGTTTATGATTAAAAAAAAAAACAAAGTTCCATTAATTTACCTCCAAAGGCGTATCTTACAAAAATCAATCAAAAATCTATTTCTCGCTTGGTTGTAGAGATAGACAACTCAGGCGTTGGATTTGAACAAGTCCTAAGTTTGCTGTGATTCCTATGGCGCTGTCCATACACTACGTAGACTCATTCTTGGTCTACACAATTTCCTAATCCCTGCTAGACGCAATGTCGAGAAGAGATATCGATTTTTGAGCATTTGATGAATCCAATTGGATATCATTGGAGATAGACCATGACTCCGTGCGGCTTCCAATATGGCATCTAAAGGCACATTGTCAAAGGCACCCTCGATATTTAGGAAAACACCCAAACAAGATTGCTTTTGTGCGAATGCTTTCTCGATATCGTAAAAAAAACCTTGTGTAAAAGAGTTACAGTGGACTTACCAGATTGGTAGGCATGTTGGTTCACATGAAGAGGCACGTTGGCCAGATGAACATCACGATCACGGATGTGATGATCCACAATGCGTTCTAAGCATTTCAGAAGAAAAGAGGTCAAACTGTTAGGTCTGAAACTCTTTGTATGAAGAACGACGCACGACCCACTTTCGGAATGAACTTTACAGTAATATCCCGCCAAGATTTGGAAATATACCCTGTAGCAAAACTGAAATCAATTTTTTTTTCAAAACATATTTGAAATAATCAAATCCCTTCTAAAGCAAAATAGGATAAATCCCATCGGCCCCAAGAGATTTGAAAGGAGCCAAGCTATTAAGTGCCCACTCAATTGTTTCTATAGTTACAATACTCCGAGCCGAGGCCAGGGAATCATAACTACTAGAAAAGACATCAGGTTCATCCGAAGATGTAATATCCACACATCCAGGGAAGTGTGTGTGTGCTGAATAAGTATTCCAGAACTTCCTCAAAAAGGCTCCAGAAATTACGGAAAGGTGAAACTTTGGAGGCATTGCGAAACGTTTCAGGGAGACAACAGGAGGTGTCTTGGGGTTTTAGGGGATTCCTGGGAGATTTGGTTTTGGGGAGGTCACTGCCACCCATGTAGCATGTTTTAGTCAAATAGACTAGAAGAGGTTCTTAGAACCATCAAAAAGCCCAAACAAAAAGTATTAGGTTTTATGACGGTTCTTAAAAACTCTTCAAGACTAATTGGCCATGAAAATATTACTCGGGTGGCTTTCAAAGAGAGCTCCACCGCCCCTATTCGCATAACATTCCCATGTTTGCTGGGTTTCCTATTCACAAGGAACTGTTGTGCGAATGGGGGCAGTCCAGCAGTGTTTCAAAAAGTTTCTGGAGCTTTTTATGGGATTTCAAGACGTTCAGGGCGTTTCAGTAGGTTTGAAGAGGATCATAGGCTTTCAAGGGAACTTCAGGACAGATTCGAAAGGGTTTTAGAGTGGTTCCAAGACGTTTCCCGGAGGATTTTGGGGACTTTACAAGAGAGTTCACTGGCTTTCGGGTGTGCTAGAGGGTGGTTTCAGGGGAGGGTTTCGGAGGCATTTCAAAGCTTTAAAGGACAGTTTAGGCAGTTTCCGAGGGGTTGCCGAAGGTATTTAAAGACGCTTCAAACTGATTGCGCTGTAGATTCGATGACCTTTACTCAAAGGAGTTCATTAAACACTGAATTCTTCATTTGAGCCCATATATTTGTATGATGTTGAAGCATAAATTTCATTCATATTGCACCAATCCACTAAAACCTCTTTTTCATTTAGGTTATTGTTATGCACCTTTTTGTGCTCTGCACAGGCGCCAACTTGTGACGTTGTTTAGGGGGAGGGCAGCGAAGCTCCCTAAAATTGGACAACAATCAACTTTTTTAGCTCAATATTCGTGAATATGCCTCAAAAAGATAAACTGCGTCGATGTTTTCCGAATTTGGCAAGTTGGTGCGTGTGATGCCCTGCATTAAAAAGAGGAAGCGCTAATCAGAACCAATATTGTACTTAAGGCTGTCATCATTTTTCGGAAACAGAAAAGCAGTTTTTTCGTTGTAAATCAAAACAACGACCATGAAAACGTATTCACTGTACTATATTCCTAATGTAGAATACAGTAAATTCATTTTCCTTGCAAAAATCAAACGATTTGAAGAAAAAACTGCTTTCAAATATTTGATGATGACGATGATTTCAATAACGAATGGATCAACGTTAAGAAAATGTAATAATGGCGGTAACTACATGGCCACAACCAATGAGGTGACACCGCTGTCAAACTCGACACATTGCCGCTTCATTGTTTTTGGTACCTCACGTTTTGGTTCTCAAATCTTTGTTTATCACGGACGACGAAAACAAAAACATTGGTCGCCGTGCTGAATTGAATGCTGGGATGCTGATTCTGGCCCTTTGTCATCCCCCGGCCACAACGTGCAGCTGGTGATTATAGAAGAAAGCAAAGTTAGGTTGCAGGGGGTGTTTCAGGGGGTCTCAAGTAGATCTCAGGTGTTTCTACGGGGTGCCAGAAGGACTCAGGAGGTAGCAAGAGGTTTCAGGAGCGTTTCGAAGGGTCTCAGGGTCGTCTCTGAAGGGTTTGGGGGTTCCAAAGTGGTACAGGGGCGCATAAGGGAATCTTAGGGGTGTTCAAAGGAGCCTCAGGACAGGACGCATTTATTGGCCTCAGAGAGCTCCAGGGGAGTTTCAGGTGGCTATCAGGTGGCTCCAAGAGGTTTCAGGAGATCCCACGGGTTTCAGGGGGTTTCCATTGATCTCAGGGGCGTTTCAGACGATCTCAAGGGCGTTTCAGGGTCCCTGAGTGCTCTAGGGAATCTCAGGGGCAGTTCAGGGGATTCCATGGAGTTTCACGGGGATCGAGGGGGTATCAGAAGTGCCATAGGGGTGTCGATGGGGTCAAAGGGGCGTTTTAGAGAGTTTCAGGGGCGTGTCGGGGGTCCCAGGGGATTCCAGCGGGAATTCCAGGGGTGCTTTTAGGGACTCTCAGGGGCGTTCCAGGAGATCTCATAGGCTATCAAGGGGTTTCAGTGATATAGCGGTGCTTTAGGATGTCTTAAAGATGTATCAGTGGGTATCAGTGGCTTTCAGGGTTCTTCAGTTCAGTGTTGATTGTGAAAACGACCGACGAATTGGCAGAGTTATCCCTCTATGGTTGGCTATTTCGGTCCGGTATACCTATAACCTTCCTGAAGAAGACCCAAACTAAGGGTCGAAACGTCGGATGAAATAGTATCACCCCGCTTATAATATATCCGGGTCGAAAAAGCCAACCATAGAGGGATAGATCTCCAGAGTGTCTCAGGGCGCTTCAGTGGATCTCAGGGGCGTTTGATGAAGTTTCAGGGGGCTCCAACGGGTTCTATATGCGCTTCAGGAGATCCAAAGGTGTTCTATGGGGTCTTTGGGGCGTTTCAGGTGATCCTAGGGGGTTTCATGGGGCCTAACGGTCTCAGGGGCGTTTAAGAGCATCCCAGTGAGCTTCGGGCGCTTCAGGGAGTCTCAGGGGCGCTTGAGGTGGCCCCAGTGGGCTTCCGGGTGTTGCAGGAATCACATGAGCAGGGATGTTATATATACAGATTGTATTAAAAAGATATTTGAGCATTCGTACAGATTTCCATTTATATGAAACTAGCTGTACCCGGCAAACTTTATCTTGCCTACTGCGTTTTTTGACGTTTCAAGTCCTTAGCCAAGCGCTCAAGTCCCCGTTCAAAATGTATGAAAACCCGATTTTCAAAAACTCTCAATTTTCCCATGTTTTAGGCCTCATAAACCTTCCTTGGGTGAAAACTAACAGAACAAAACTTAGATGACCCAAATCGGACCACCCGTTCGCAAGTTATGCGCGGTCCCACGTATGCCACTGCATTTTTATATATATAGATACAGATTTCTGCGCTAGAGTGGCTATTTTATTTTTGTAAGGGAAACACATTTTTCACCCAAATTTTGTGTGGGATACACATTTTTGAAAAGAGTGATGCAGATTTTTCAAAAAGTCATCTGGCATCTCTGTTAAGGAGTGCTTTAGGGATTCGCAGGGGCATTTTTGAGGGAGTCAGGGGCGTTTTATGTGATCCCAGGGGGTTCCAATGGTCTCAGGGGCGTTTCATGGAATCCTGAGGTACTTCAAGGGGTTCAAAGGGGTTTCAGAGTCACTTCAACGAGTCTCGGGGGCGTTTCTGGGAGTCCCAGGAGTGCTTTAGGCATTCTCAGGGGCGTTGTTTTAGATGTTTCCAGAGGACTTCAGTGGTGTTTCAGGAATTCCCATGAAGCGTTACAGAGGGTTCCATGGGAACTTCAGGAACTTCAGGAACCACCCGAATAAAAAATACAATAGAAAAACCGAACGTTGTATTGTAACAGTACTATTTAGAACCATATTTTTACAATAGACACCACTGTAAAAATAAAAATACAAAACAATAAGATGTAATGTAGACACCATACAGTGAATTGTAAATTAGATTTTTACAATATACTATACGGGTTGTTAAGTATCGTAACAATATAAAAAAATATTTTTCTCCATATATATATTTTTTACAAAACCATACATTTTATTGTAAATGAATTGCTGTAAATACTGATACGTGGGTTTTAATATACCGTACATTGTATGGTACACGTATGGTTTCAAACAATAAAATGTACCGTAAATATATTGTTTTTAATTGTAATTTCACTACTGGTTATAAATTTAATCATGGTTTTGGAATGGTTCTCTTTTGTTATGTTGTATTGTTTTACATTGTATAAATCATATAATGTTATATTATCTTGTCATTTTCCTCCTGTTAATGGTATCTTAGGCTTACTAGCATTATAAGAATGCGCTTTGGGAATTCTCCAGAGCGTTTTGGATAACCCTTCATATATACACGGAAAATCCAAACTACCTAATATTTGGGTCGATTTTACTCAAAATTGAGTATATCGAATAAACTCGTTACCCAAAATTAGGTTGTTTTCCCTCTCTGGCTCACCGATGTTGTCAAAAACAAACAGAGATGCATCTACCCAAAAGGGGTCCTTGACCCCAATAAGCCAATTTTGGATAAATGTCAGTTTACTCAAAACTGAATTGAATGAGGGGGGTCGTAGGTTGAATTTACCTTCTCTTGAGTATATTTTTTAGCTGGGGTTAAAAGCAATATACCTAGCGTGAGTTCAATCGATTTACTCAAATTTTGGCTTATTGGGCCGAACTATGGAATTGCGTCAAAAGAACTCAATTTTGGGTAGTTTGGCGGTTCCGTGTAGGATCGCCCACGTCTAAGTCTGAGTAGTCTCTAATAGCATGAACAGTTGAAGCTTAGGCTCCCATGCCCCACCAGCCAGATAACCGGGTTTTGCAAACTAAGCATTATTTGTGGCAACACTTTGAGCGGCATGATGGAACTATGCCGAGCGCGCTAAATGTTATTAGACCACTAATGTAGTTGCATGAAAAGTATCATTACAGCGTGCTTAACTGTAATTGCAATATTGAGGCTGAGGCTCCAGTTTGACTAAAGTTTGCAATACATAACAACTCATTAGGAAACTGTCAAGTTCGATTCATGTATAAATTAAGTTAAAACGCGAACCCGCAGACGAACCTATATTAGAAGTTCTTTCAGTGTTCAGTCCAGTCTACATGTTAAAGATGGCTCTAAGTCAAAGATAAAGTTCGTCAATCGTATTCCTCTTATCGCACTCTAAATACCTAGCCCGCCATATCTCTTGGATCTGCAGTTCTTTAGACATCTGGTTTACTACTTATTTAAACATTTTATTGACTTTAAATTGATGTTTCAACTTATTCACTTTTTTTTTCCTTTCCTTTGCATCGAAGTCACAAACATCAACAAAACAAAGCACGGAAAAAATCTAAAACTGAATAAATAATTAAAAATGCACGGCCAAATAATGTTTCGGAAAAGTGAATGGTTCAAACGTAAGAAAAACAGTATAATATATTGTTACATAAAAATCGAATGTAAATGTATAGTAGCTACAATGTGCAAAGCTTTTAGCGAACCATTTCATTACAATATACATTATTGTAGCTGGTACACTATATGGTGCAGGAATGATTTTCACCAAACACCCTATGGTTAGCTTTTATCCGGGCAGCTACTGAAATGTTTGCTTCACAGCTTTCAGATGAGTAACAAAGCAATGATATACGTGCACATCGCAATACCTGTTCCGTGATTGGCCAGATCAATCGAAGAAACACGGTCATCGGGAAAGGGAGTCACCTATGAACCGATTTGGCTGAAAAATCATCATGATGTTGACAATGACTGAAGAGCCATCATAATGCATTTTCAGCCATATACGTTGAACGGTTCTTTGAAACGGTGCTCTAGAAAATTTGAGCTTTGTACTCCAATTACCTTGTCCTCTTGGGCGGAGTTGGAGGATTTGGCCAAAGTCAACGCTCCTTACAACAAATCTTGTGAAAAGTGCCAAAAACGTCAACACGGTGGAAAGGCCGACGCTTAGGTCAGTACAGAATATTTAAACCGGCAAATCATTGACGAGCCACTCCGCTATCCCCGCTTTATCCGCACCCTCCCAAATGGCATTTATAAAAGGTTTTTAGAACCGGAATAAAATCAAAATAAAATATATAAGGCTCTATGACGGTTCTCAAAACCTCCACAAGACTAATTGGTCATCAGAATATTAATTGGGCTGAGACTAGTAATCTTAGCTTCAGTCAGTGATGGAATTGTTCTCATCGTGAAGCAATTTGTGAGTGAAAAGCTAACACAAGGCTTACTCATGATTCCGAGAGTAAACAGTGTGTGAGTTTTTTCGCAACCGCCTGCTTCGTGAGTAAGGAGCAAACCCAAAACAAAAACACTCATGAGTTTTTATTCGTGAATAACGAGTGGAAGTGCGGGAAGTGCATTTTAGTGTATAATCGCAAAGTCAGTGCATAAACTAATGCTTTATGCTTCCTGAAAAGCAGCACTGCCAGTCGTGAAAATGCGTTTTTTATTAACCTTCTGTAACTCGCGCGGTTGGCTACCTGCGTCAACACCACACTAAAGCGGAGTACAAAAAGCGAGTTTTTTTTTCAACGTGTTGTACAAAATACAACAGCGCGATTACTCGAGGGTTAAAATGCAAAAAGCTCAGAGAAGTTTCGCGAATCATAGGTGAATGCTTGCCAGCTTAGTTTACTTACGAATAAAGAAGCGAGAGTATTCTCGGGCCTCTCTTGTTCACAAGTAGGTGTGTTATGGTTTGTGTGTGCTCAGCCGCAATCTTCATCATTTTCCAACCCTGGCTTCAGTAACGACGAATATCATAAGCAGCACCTACTTTACACGCAAAGAAATCCATAACCACACCTGTCCATGAGGCCCTTCAGAGGACCAATAATCGACTAATCAAATCACTCAATAATTTCTCCACGGATTATTTAAGAAATTTATTCTTTGAGAAATATCTCAAGAACTTTTTCTGCGAATCATTGCAGAAGCTTATCTGGCGAGACGTTTTTCCAGGCATTTGTCCATTTCTACTGAAGAATTCTCTAGTAAATTCTTCCGGGATTCTTTCCGAAAGTCCTTTGAAGAAATATTTAGGCATCTCTTCAGGAATTTCAGAAAGGGATTTCTTCGAAAGTTCTTCCATGGAGTTTTTCAGAAATGATTTCAAAAAATTCTTACAAGCCCCTACAATGAATGATTCGGAAATCTTCCTAAAGGTTTATTAACCCTCTAATACCCAAATTTTTGATTTTGATCTAAATATCATTTTTCGTCATCTAAAATTGATTTAAACATGTTTTGGAGATGATTCTTTTTAATTCTCGATTTCGTGAATTTCAGTTTTTGATTTTTCTAATTTTTATTTTTGAACATTCCCACATTTTTTATATTTTTTCTGAAAGCCTATTTGGGGTACGGATTTTTTAGATGAAAACATTTTCAGATTTAATGATTATTGTTGAAATATTTTTATTTTAATTTTTTTTCATGGAAAATTTTATTTTCCGTGTAATTTTAAGGAAAATAATTTTAGAGTGTATTCGATTCCCTTAAACTATTAAACTAGGATGGAATGATTTGGGAAAATTTTTAAATGTGTTAATTGTAGCGATTCAATGCAAAATAAACAATGACTTCTGAAAGGTGACCAAAACATCAATTTTTCAATGATTTTTTAAAAAATTTAAGTATGCTTCAAAATACACCAAAAATTATTTTGAGATATACAAAACAGTCCTAAATATCAGCTAAACATCTAAAAATTTTGATTTTCCACGAAACAAAAATTACAAAAATGCTCAAACTATACCCCGTCTAAAGGCGGTATTGGGTATTGGAGGGTTAAAAAAAATGAGAAATTTTTCTAGTGATTTCCGAAAAAAAATCATACGAGGACTTTTTAAGAAGTTGCTGCTCCATCAGATTGACGCATAACTGATCGTACATATAGTAATGTTCATACAAAATTGATAATTTTGAGATATTTTAAGATTCCTCTTGCTCATTATGATTTCAAACAGTTTGAAATTCAGCCACCATAACTTCAGGTATTTTCTTAGCAACGGATCATATGCTTTGTTTGTCTTTCTCGGGTCCAACCATTCTCGTACTTTTACTGCCCAAGTACAATCCACAAACAGCGGAAAATTATTTGAAACTCCAGCAATCATAAAAACCAAACAATTCGGCAATGGGCAATTGTACCGAACAATGCCTCATCAAAGTAATTTTCAATGTTTGTTTTTGGTTGGCTCGAAACAAAGCTGCCTCGGCACGAACTCACCCGCCCTCGAAATGCAAAAACTTTCCTCCAAATGAACAAATTTATGACACTTTCCATTACAACACGGTACCCATAATCATCCCTTCCCCGTTAGGGGATGCCATAGAGTTTTACGATAAAGTACCTCAGAATTGCCTACCCGGTCGTCGTACCTGACCCGCCGTAAAACCCCGAAGCTTGGCCCAAAATTTGACCTGCCCCGAGCCCCGAACAAACCTAGCAGCAAACCAGCACCGGGATAATTTTGTTTGTTTAAGCTTTGTCTACCGCAAATGTCTTCGAACGTTTAGGCCGGCCCGGCATTACGCCTCCCTAGCTTCAAGTTACCTGTTGCACTCCGTGCTGCGGGGGTAGATCTTTGTTCATGAACTTAACTTTTTAATTGGAGCAAAACGCCCCCTTCTTTGCCGGACGAGCTCACTGCTGCCAATTGCCAGAGCAGTGACCGATGGAAATCTCCTGCAACCATACTGGGACTGGAATCCGTCATAATCTGGGGAGGATAATGGCTAGGTCAAACAAATGGGTTTTGCTGGAGGGCTTGTCTACTTGCCGCGCGATGGACCTTCTTTGTGGAAGAGATTGTGGTTAGTTGGATTAATGCTAATCGGGATGAGCCAGAGTGGACTTGGAAAAACCGTACGGAATTCCCGAATTATTGAAAGCTAGAAATACGGTAGAGCGTTTGTTAGATTAGTCGCTTGACCCTTCGACACCATTCCAGAAGACAACCCAACCCTGTTTTAAATGAAGAATAAATAATCGATAAAATGAAAAAAAAAAACTGTAGCAAGTCCGTATTTAACTGCTACTTGAACACATTCAGATTGATCCACTTATTTTCGGAAATCACTGGCTTCAATCTGGCTGAAGCAAGTGTATGGTTGCACTTGAGTACACAAATCATTGCGCTGGCGCTGGTACCTTGCTAGAGTGACAATCAAACTCACGATAAACACGTTCGAATGACATGAATAAACTTGGGCAATATCAGAAGAATCGGTTGTTTATTGATTCGCATTATATTTTTTCGATTCATCGCATTTACGTAGACAAGGTCATAACTGTTTGAGTCAACTGGCGCGGTTTGTTTCGATGTCCACGCGCTTATATTATGCTTCTAGAGAGGGTGATGTGGATGAAAACTTTTGCTTTCAGCTTTGTGTTCTTATTCTATATCTTCTTGGCGTAACGACCAACTAGGGCAAAATCTGTTTCTTAGCTTGATGTTCTATGAGCACTTCCACAATATTATTCATTGCATCGCTTAACCATTTTGCCTTTTTTATTTCATGCCAAAGAAGTCTATTACGAAAAGATCCTGGATCCATGGGTCTCCAGTTAGCCTAGTACTTGTACATTGAGACGGCGGGTTTGATTATCGTACCTGTCGGGAACTTTTCTGGACTTCCCTGGGCATAATGTATTGTTTGCCTCACAATATACAAATGCATGCAATGGCAGGCAAATCAAGCCCTTCAATTAATAACTGTAGAGAAATGCACAAAGAACACTAAGTTATTGAAGTGAGGCAGGCCTAGTTTTTGTGGGAACGTTGATCCACCTAGAATAATATGAATAGATCCCGGACCGACCGGAAATGTAGCCCATCACCCTCAGCTTGGACGTTCTGTATTTCGAATCGGGGTAATATGTAGTGCCATTTGAGCAGTGCTGTCATGATAAATTGGGAAACGTGATATTCTCGGCCTTTGCAGTCTTAAAGAGCAGCGAGAAACGATATTCTCTCTACATCCGACGGTTTCGGTAATATATTTTACCTTTTTCAAGGATTCTAAAATTTTGAAAAATTAATTTGCAGTTCATGATTTCTGACTCACCCTATTGCTTACAGAGGTTACGTTCTCTTGTACATGTATAGTAATGCTCTACATCGGATAGTCTAGGTACATGGGTTTCGAGATGGCGCCACGTCTAGCGAAATTCTTTGCCATGTTCAGCTTTTGGCTGAGGGGATGGTATGACCTGAAGTTCAGAAATCTTCCACTTGCAATGGGTTTCTGGTACCATTGTGTAAACAAAAGAACAGACACTGAAGGCCTACATGCGATTTACGCTGGAATAATTTACGAAATAGGAAATATAAACAAAATACGAAATAGGCATGATACACAAGAACACACACACACCACAACACAAAATTCCAGATGATCCAACACTAACACATACTCAAACAAAAGTTAGCGAAAACAGCCACAAACTGTTTAGGTCAAAAGCGTAGGCGATAAAACAGTGCGATTATAGCATAGAACGCGAGCCAAAAAGCTAGATTTTTATAGCAAAAAGCCTCCCACGATACAGTAGCTCGCAAAAATTTCGCGACACATGCAGTAAGTAGGAAATAACTAAAACCAGACAAAACTATATTTAAGATGTTATAATGTCCACAGCCGCAACGGGCGCCATCTCGAAACCCATGTACCTAGACTATCCGATGTAGAGCATTACTATACATGTACAAGAGAACGTAACCTCTGTAAGCAATAGGGTGAGTCAGAAATCATGAACTGCAAATTAATTTTTCAAAATTTTAGAATCCTTGAAAAAGGTAAAATATATTACCGAAACCGTCGGATGTAGAGAGAATATCGTTTCTCGCTGCTCTTTAAGACTGCAAAGGCCGAGAATATCACGTTTCCCAGCTAAAGTTCCCACAGTCGAAAGCAACCATTTCTGTCATGATAAAATCAGTGCTGATTTCTAATAGGGGGTGATACACAAATTATGTCTCGCAAAAATCGAGCTTTTTCAACCCCCCTCCCCCCTATGTCACACTTTTTGTATGGGACCTCAAAATTATTTGTATGGATTGTCACGCTCTGCAAAACCCTCTCTCCCCCCTACAAGCGTGACGTAATTTGTGTACGGCCCCTAGGCCTTTTCAGCTGACAGGTCTGTGTATGTCACTGTTTACAACCGCCGAACAAAGGCGCAAACGCTAAACTGTCATTCTCATAGGAGAACTGTCAAAGGCCCGAAAAATCAGCTGATTTAAGAAGTCAAATGAAAAAGCCTATGAGGCGTGTTGTTGAATTGAACCAATCGTTTGTTTGATGAGTTTTACCGGTGGTGTCACAACGATATCACGCTACACGATAAGTTGTTCATCTGCAACAATCAGGTTGGAGTAGAGTAGTGACAGCCCCCTGGTAAGGATGAATGTTATATGACAGATGTAGTGTGTATGTATGTGTTTGATTGACGAAGCGTAATCGCTGACATGTTATGAACTTGTGTGATGTATTTTCAGTCCGTACTAATCCATCAATGTAAATAGACGATGTTGAAACTGTAGTCTGTGTAGTTTACTTCCGACGAATCCGATATCGCGGGAAGGTAATCAATTAACCGGTCGATCGCCTCGGTTGTTCTTGTCCGTTGCGCTGAGATACCCAACAGGAAGCACATATCTGACAGCTGACAGCAGGGCTCTTGTCTCCTGCTAGGAAGGAATTGTCGGAGAATTCCTGAGTAGGTATAGCTACATTCCTCAGAAGTTCGGAAACATTCCCAGAGGAGGATTCGCCGGAATTAATCGGTGACGGTACAATCTAAACGCATTCTCTCGGATGGAACTGCTAGAGGATTCCCCGGAAAAATGCTGGAGGTTACCCCACACTTGGGGAAATCCTCCGAACACTGCTTCTGGAGATCCCTCTAGAAATTCCTCCAGCAGCAAAATTCCTTCTGAGGATAGCTGCGGGTGTTCCTTCAAGTGATTTTTCCTAGCGTTCTTATAGGAACTTTTCATGGAGATTCCTACAAATATCCTTCTGGAGATTTCATTAGGAGTTCTCCTAGAGTCTCCTATCGAGATCGCTCAATGAATTCCTTCCGGAGATTGCTTCAAGATTTCCTTCAAGGGATTTTCCGGAGGATCCTTCTGGGGATTCCTTCAGAGGTTCCCTATGGGTATTTCCTCTGGGGATTCCTCAAGGGTTAAAAAAACCTTTACGAAATCCTCCATAAACTCCTCCAGGGATTTTTTACAGGAATTCCTCCATGGTTGCTCCGGGGATTCCTCCAGGAATTCCTTAGGAAATTTCCTACAGGAATCCCCGGAGGAATTCTTGAAGGAATCCCCAAGGGAATCTCCGGAGAAATTCTTGGAGGAATCCCCGAATGAATTTTTGGAGGAATCCCCGGAGAAATTCCTGGAGGTATTCGCAGATGAATTCACGGAGAAATTCCCGGAGGAATTTGTGGAGGTATTTCTGGAGGAATTCACGAAGAATTTCGTGGAGGATTTCGCGGAGGGATTCTGGAAGGAACTCCAGGAGGATTTCCTGGAGACATCCCTGGTGGAATTCTTGGAGGAATCCCAAGAGCAAATTCGTGGATGAGTTTTAGGAGACTAATTCCTGGAGGTCTTCGCGGTGGGATTCCTGAAAGAATTCGCGGAGGAATTCCTGAAGGAATTCATGGAGGAATTCCTGAAGATACTACTGGAGGAATTCCTGGAGGAATTCGAGGAGGAATTCGCGGAAGAATTCCTGGAGGAATTCGCGAAAGAATTCCTGGAGGAATATGCGGAGAGTTTCGTGGAGGAATTCACGGAGGATTTCGTGGGGGAATTCCTGGAGGAATCCCCGGAAAAATTCCTGGGAAACTTCTAAGGAAACCTTTGGTAGGATTCCTGAAAGAGTGTATTGAGGAATTTTTAGAAAACAATCTTCGGGAAATCGTTTCATGAACATCTAGGAGGATTTTCTGAAAGTAATCGTAGAGCAATATGCTAACGTATTTTTCAAGGAATTGCTGAAGAAATACATGAAAAAACGCCTAGATAAGCTTCTCTGAAGATCCCTAGGAAAAAAAATCTTGAGGTATTTCTAAAAAAAAATTAAAGAAATTTCCAAGATTTTTGTAAAAATATTTCTTTAAAGAATCTCTGGAGCTGTGTTTTAGAAAATGCCAAAGTAATTTTGCAGAAATGCATTGAGTAATATCTGGGAAAACTTCTGAAGAAGACTCTGCTTGAACTTGGGAGGAACTCTTGTCTTAACCACTGAAAATAATAGTGAAAGAATCTCTTAAAGAATTTCTGAATGATTCTCGGATGAATCCCTAAAAAACTAGACATATTCCTGCAAGCATTTTCTACGGAATACTACGAGTAGTTCATGAACAAATATATGGTGGACTGTTTGAAAACGTAAGTGTACGAATATCCGAAGAAATCTCACCAACACTTGCTGAAGAAATTACCGAAAAAAAATATGAATGAATCCTTGTAAAAATTTCTGAAGAAATCCTTTTAGAAAAATCTTAATGATTCTATGGAGAAATTTTAAAATAATATTTTAAACGAATATCAAAAAGAATTTCTAAAGTTATCCCTTACGGAATTCCAGATTTTTTTTACTGTTTTAATCCAGAAGGACTTCCAAAAGGAACCCATAGAAATCTACCTCAAAGAATTCTTGGAGAAATTTCTCGGCAAATTCTTGAGAGAATGTCTGAAGGAAACTCTGGAGAAATTACTTAAGGAGTTCCTGGAAGCATTTCTGAAGGAAAGTTTGGAAGAAATTTTTCCTCACGAAGTCTGTGGAAGATTTTCTAAGGAAATTCTTGGAGTGATTTCTGTCGGAATCCTAAATTTTGATTTTCTGAAATAATCTTTGAAAGCTACTCTAAAGAAATCCGTGAATGATTATTTTTTCAAGAATACTCATATGAATTGCAGAATGAATCTATGAAGCGGTTTTTAATGAAATCCATTTAAGATTTTCTAGAGGTTTCTGGAGGGTTATCAAGAGGTATTTTCCAAGCAAACCTTGTAAAATGTTCTAGAAGAACTTTCAAAAGGAATTCGTGGAATACTTTCTGAAAGAAATACCTGGAGGGTTTTCAAAAAGAATTCTTGGAACAATTTCAAAAAGAATCCAAAAAAAAGTTTTAAAAGGAATGCTTTAGTTATTTTTTCGGGTAAGCTCTAGGAAAATTTGCAGAAAAAATCTAAAGGAGACTATGAATTTTCTAAAGAAATTCCTAAAAGAATTTCTAAAAGAGAAACCTCCGAAGGCATTCCTGACAGACTTCTTCCAAAATTTCGTAGAAGATATTCTGAAGGAAATCCTTTACGCGATTTTCAGCATTTGACAGAGCGTAACAAATATCACACAAAATGCTTTACAAACAAGTTTGAGTGAGCAAATGTACAGCAAGGTAAGGTAAGGTAAGGTAAGGTAAGGTAAGGTAAGGAAAGTATGAGAGAGCCAAAAAAACTAATTAAATATAAGAAAATACTGAAAAAATCATATCCCAAAACGAGGGGTGCTGCCACGGGCCGAGGGGTGGTCCGATCAGCATCAAAATTTGGATTTTTCTTTTTCCATCTAAACAAATGTTTCAACAAAATTTGGTTCAAATCCGTGATGGTCGATTGCAAGTTTTCAAATTTTCTCGGTCACTTCATATGGAATGATCCATAGGCGATTTTATTATAGCCAGCAGGGCAGAAATAATTCATGATTTCACTGAGAAACTATTTTCAAACAGAAAAGTTTTTTAAGGACAGACTTGTTAGAATCCCAAAATGGCCACCGCAATGGCCGACTTTAGCACCTACTCATGATTTCAAAGGCACAAATCTCTTTGTAAACAAAGCCAGCGCTCCTGAGCTTCTTATATTAAGGTTATTACAAGGGAGCAAGAACAGAATAATAAAATGCACCGTTGTTTGAAACTTGAGAGATTTGTGCGTTCAAAGTTCTGATGCACTGTTGAAGCGGAATTTCATGACGTTTGTCCTTAATTCTGTTCTTGCTCCCTTGTAATAACCTTAATATAAGAAGCTCAGGAGCGCTGGCTTTGTTTATAAAGAGATTTGTGCCTTTGAAACCATGAGTAGGTGCTATAGTCGGCCATTGCGATGGCCATTTTGGGATTCTAACAAGTCTGTCCTTAAAGAGAAAGTGAAAAATCAACAAAACCAAAATATACGTTAGTCTTTTTTGTTATATTTGCAAGGGCGCTCATACTGAGAGTTAAACAAATGTTTTTGTTTTTCATCTCAAGAGCTGGCTACTCAGTGAGTAACTTGGAGTAACCTCGATAACATCACTGATTCGAGGTAATGAAATAGAATGGATACATTTTATCAATGTCTATCGCAGGAAATGCATTCCTTCACACAGTAAAACATCTTTTGCTTCAGTATTGAAAGGGTTTGATTGCGATTGGCAGCAGGTATACAATAATACTGTTTGTTGTAATAACCATAAGCCTCTTGACATGACTAATTAGTTTCGGTTAATTGAAAGGGCACCCAAAAACTAGTTGAAGTACTTCTTCCGCCGAAATCCGCATCTCTGCGCCAATGTAGCACCGGAAACTGATAATCCAAATTCTGCTACTGCACTGCGATGAACACCATCTGTTCAACGTTATAAAAAAAGTGAAAAAGGTAGCTCGAAGATTACCTGCTGCAATTAAATCGAGTTGAATCTCCTTCAATCGCGTGTACCATGACTATTTTATTTTCTCCAAACCACACACACTCTGTATACAACATACACACACGCCAAGCATTGTGGTAGCACGGATTGTTTGTCGATTTTTTTATTTTTCATTTATTGGTAGTAGGTATCGCTATGCTGCACTTGATTGGTTTGTACAAACCGACATTGAATGACTATTCAGAAGCTTATTAATTTTTTCGAAGTTTGTCATGCGTGGAAATGTCGTCGTCAATGGAAAGTCGTTGATGGTTGATGCATTGACAACGACGACGACGACGGTCGGATGAATGAGCCAATTAGAGTGAAATATTCTGGTACTGGTTGCTGCGGATTGTACCCGGTGTAATCTGGGAACGTAGTGATGTTTGCATGAAGGAAATTTACGGAAAAAATATATCTCAATATAAAACGAATGGCCTGTGCACAGCAAAAAAAATCTTGTGATATCACATCATTATTGCTATCAGTCGCATCGTAAACGTGATGTACAAATTACATCCTTTCTATGTAGCAAATTAGGCACCGCTGAAAGTGGGTCTAGCAATCGCTAGAACCGGATTGATGGATTAATCATAAGTAAACTGGTTTCTAAATTTTTTCGCATGACAACTATGTCGAAAAGACATTTAAATTTTCTTGAATCATTAGGAAAATAGATTTTTATCTAACTTCAGAATTAAATGATCAAAAAACAAAACATTTCAAAAGTTGCTCCTAGTAATATGTAACAACTTTACGGAATGTCACATTATAATATTTTCACATTTTCACACTCAAAATGCCCATGATCGTGAATTTTGAGTCCTCTTTCCTAAGCCATAAGCCACGAAAATGGGACAGTAACAGATTACCAATCCATGTGTGCTGTCCCGGTAAACTCAAAGTTTAGTCGACTTCAAGTCAAGTACAAGACACTGAAGACAACCTTACAGTTGAGGTAGGTCAAAATACGTATCTGTCACAGGATGCAAATTCTTACACAGCTAGTCGCGTTCGGTAATTTTTACCGAAATCTCAACAGCTGAGCGCTCAGTAATGGTTTTTTACCGAAATCCTGTAACAATTACCAAATTTCGGTAAAATGTTATCGTTTATCTGTCAAATTTTAACGAAACTCGGTAAACGTCACCGATTTTTTCCAGTAAAAAAACTTAACGGTTGAGATTTCGGTGAAATATTACCGAAGTCGGTGATTTTGTCTAAGTGTGTAGTGGAATTCAAAGGAACAGTACACGATTTTCTTTTCACTTCTACGGATTTCTTTAGATTTTTTTATAGGAATTCCTTCAGAGATTCCTCCCGAAAACATTCCAAAAGCTTTGAAAATCTTCTTATAAAATTGCTGCATGGATAGTATACCATTACATACCTTAAGAAAATCCTTAAGGAATTTGTTTCATAATTTTCCTTCTAAAGTTTATCATAAGATTCTTTTTAAAATATTTGGCATAAATTGTTTTAGAAATTTCTCCAGAGCTCTGTTCTGCAGTTTTTCCAGAGGTCCATATTTTTTTTAATATTCCTCTAGGAAACATTTCATGGGTTTCTTCAGAAATTCCCCCGTTGACTCTTTTAACCCTCTAATACCCAAATTTTTGATTTTGATCTAAATATCATTTTTCGTCATCTAAAATCGATTTAAACATGTTTTGGAAGATGATTCTTTTTAATTCTCGATTTCGTGAATTTCAGTTTTTGATTTTTCTAATTTTTATTTTTGAACACACCCCCACTTTTATATTTTTCCTGGAAGCCAATTGGGGAACGGATTTTTTGAGATGAAAACATTTTGAGATTTTATGATTATTGTTGAAATATTATTATTTTAAATTTTTTTCACCGAAAATTTTATTTTTCGTGTAATTTCAAGGAAAATAATTTTAGAGTGTATTCGATTCCCTTAAACTATTAAACAAGGATAGAATGATTTGGAAAAAAATTAAAATATGTTAATTGTAGCGATTCAATACAAAATAAACAATGACTTCTAATAGGTGACTTAAACATCAATTTTTCAATGATTTTTCAAAAACGTGAATACGCTTTAAAATACACTAATACCATTTTTAAGATATACAGAACAGTCCTAAATATCAGCCAAAAATATAAAAAAAAAGATTTTCCACGAAACAAAAATTACAAAAATGCTCAAATTATACCCCGTCTAAAGGCGGGATTGGGTATTAGAGGGTTAAAAATCTCTTCGAAGGCTCCTTCGAAAAATCTTGAACGAGTTCCTTAAATAAGTCTTCCAGCTATTACTTCAACAGACAAGAAATTCGGAGCTCATTTCGAAATTTCGCCAACGATTTCTTCACAGATTCTTCCATGGGTTCCTTTAGAACATTTTCAGGGATTGCTTCGGACATTCTTTCAACAATTTCTCCAAAGATTCCGTTTAAAAACCTTCCATGAATTTCTTTTATTTTATTCAATTGCAAATTCTTCCAAGGATTCTTGCAGAAAATCTTCCACGGATTCCTGCAGAAATCGCTCCAGTGGTCAGATATTCTTCATGTATTTGTTTAAAAAAATCATCCATGAATCCCTTCTCCTCAAATTTATACAAGGATTACACAGGCAGGCCTTCAACAGAGATGGAAAATTATGAAGACTGCAGCTGAGCAGGCACAAACCAAAACAAACATACTCGTCAACAACAGGGGCCCGAGAATAGTCGCACTTCTGTATTCGTGAGTAAACGAAGCTGCCAAGCACTCGCATTTGATTCGCGAAGCATCGTGAGTTTTTTGAATTTTGACGAAAAACGCATTTTAACGACTGGCAGTGCTGCTTTTCAGGAGCAATGAAGCATAAATCATTAGTTTATGTTGGATAATCATTGGATTAACAATTAAAACCATAATAAAATGCACTTCCCGCACTTCCACTATTTCTTCACGAATAAAAACTCATGAGTGTGTCTGTTTTAGCAGGCGGGTGCGAATAAACTCACACACTGTTTACTCTCCGAATCAAGCATGGGAAAACTCATTCACTGACCCGAATGCCGGCGATACAAAATAACAAAAAGAACGCCAACAACAACAACCCAATTCGCCTTGACGGAGGCTCTCTGAGAGAATTGCGCTGTGCGTGAAATCATTTTTTTTTAACATGGGAAAGGATAGGAGCTGCATTTTCAAATGCTTCTAAAATATTTTAGGGACTTCAGATTGAAAAAAGTGTTAATGTTTTGCAATATACTTTCAATTAGCTACATTATAACTGGTTTTAGACAAAAGTTTTTAAATCACAATGTTATGTCTATAATATAGCGTATCAAAATCTCATTCGATAACATTAAGAACGTTTTGCTTGAAAAAAATTCTATAAAGAATTAGAAGCATTTGAAAATGCAGCTCCTATCCTTTCCCATGTTAAAAAAAATTGTTTTCACGCAAGCGCAATTCTCTCAGAGAGCCTCCGTCAAGGCGAATACTGAGTAAAAGCACGGCGCACTAAGAACGAACGCAACACGAACGGCTCGCCACCGACGCCACCGAAGCGGATCAGGAGAGAAACAAATAGAGAGCGAAATGAATCAGCTTGCATCGGTGTATACGAAAAGAACGTTCACTCTCTCAACTACCGAGTGGCATTCAGCTGATTGAATCAAAACGCTCTCACTGAATCAATTCCCAGTTCTGAATGCTTCCACTGAACGCTAGATGAACGTTCTAAAATAGGGTATTGTACCATTTGGGCAGGTGTTTCTATTTTGGGCATTTGCCGCTATAACTAAGTCAATTTCAAGCCGATTTATTTGAATTTTTGTACAGAGTTAGATACTGTACGTGCCTAACTGTATGCAAGATTTTAAATCAATCGGTTTGAAATTGACTTAGTTATAGCGGCGAGTGCCCAAAATAGGTACACCTGCCCAAACGGTACAAGACTTTAAATGCTTTCGCACCCGACTCAGAACGCAAACATTCGTTCAATCTTGGTTCGTTCGCCTTCGGCACTCAGATTCGGTAGCGATTCATTCGGCCGTCGTTGTTTGCGTCGCCCGGAGCTCGGCGATTAGAAAGAATGGGCAATGAAAATGGAAAGATTTTGCTTGACTGTGGGAGAAGCACACTCGCATCAGATTGTGTGTGGATGTGAGTGCGGGATACGCAATAAATGAATGATTTTTCTCCATCCTTGCTCGGAATCGTGAGTGTTGGCTTCATGATAAGAGTAATTCCGTCACTGGCCTTCAATGAAATCTATTTGAAATTCTTCCAGAGATTTGTTGTGAAATCTGCTTTGAATTAGTTTCAGAAATCAAATTGTTCAGAAATTTTCCCAGGAATTTCTCCATATATTCCTTCAAAGATTTTTCCAGGAACGCCTTCGTAAATTCCATCATGGAATCCAATAAGATGTTGCTTTAGAAATCCCGTTACAAATTCCTTTAAAAATATCTCCAACCACTTCTTTAGTATTCCAAGAATTTCTTTAGGAATTTTACTGGGATTTATTCAAAAATCTTCTATGAACAGATATTCCAAACTCGCTTTTGATTAAAATTTGCATAATCAGAAACAGGCATAAAACAAGGAGTTTTGTGCATTAAAAGAGCTTCAATGAAAAAACTGCTCGCGAAAACAGGTTTTGTTTGTGGGTATTTGAGATAGGGCCAAGTGGCTTTCCAGGAACTTTCCAGGGAGCCATAAAGATGGGTTCAAAGGGGCTTCAAGGGGGTTGTTTTAAAGGATTTCAGGAGCTTTTAAAGGACGTTCTGACAGGTTTCGTTGACATTTTTATAGGATTTCGGGAGTCAAGGCATTTCAGAGAATTTCAGACGGGTTCTGGAAGGTTTTAAGGACGGTTTGAGAGGTTTTTGACCGTTTGATAGTATTTCAGAGTCATTTCAAGGGGTTTTTACAAGGATTTTCAGGGGAATTCTGGAGCCTTCTATAGTTTTTCTAAAGGGTTTCAGGGGCATTTCAAATTGATTACGGGGATTTTAAGGGCATTTTAATAAAATTATGGAGGTTTTACCCAACTAACAATCACTCATTTAACAGGCACCATTATGACGAATTAATTCAGCTGTTGAATAACATTTGAATTATTTTCACGTACAACCTATATTCGGGTTTTGTTCACACAAATTTGGAGAAGTTATAAAGCATCATGTTGTGCACCAACTTATTTTTTTTGTTGTTCAAAGCGTTTTACAAATGTACAAGAAAGTTGTTATTATGCTTCGGCAAAAATGACTGAAAATAAATAAAATGCGAAAATGTTGAACTTTCACTAGAGTAATTATTTGCTCTCATGTTGAGAACACCTATAATGAAATAAGAATTACATATAAAATTACCTTAATCCGGATTAGAACTCGAGACCTGTCGATTGTCAGCCGCATACCTTCCTATCTGCGCCATCCTAGAGATGGTGAGATGCAGCACCCAAAGCGAAACATAATCTTCGCATGACTCAATAATGATCACTCCTGAACTTGTGTTCAGCAGTGGTGAATTAGCACAGCACGTGGTAATCAACTGAACAACGCCTTACACTTCAACAGCTGTTCAGCCCAAAACACGTGTTTTCCATTCCGATTTCGCTGTCAGTATTTTTATCGTACGGTGAGAAAACTTGTATCGAATGCGGCCAAAAAGTGTTGGTCCTTATTGAAGCTATTGTTTCCAGACGTACTAATTGCGATATGAATATTTTTTTATTTTTATTATTAAATGTCAATCTTTAAAAAATATATGATAATATGTGGTGCGGTATGGTCTTGGACATGGTGCATTCACAGCATTTGCTCAGGTAATCTTCTCATGCTCAGTCGAAAATCCGTTAAGCATTTTTTCATTTATGCTTTTGTCATGGAATTTTGATATTATGTTCAATAAATAGTGCATAAGGATGTTTAGGGATACTTGAAATTTGTCGATTTTCAAATGCTGTTTGGTTGTCTAGGTGACTGTGGGAACAATATTCAGTAAACACGAAAGCACTGAAAGGTCAAATGCATCGATCCTAGCGTATCGTACAATCGAACTGCTGCGGAAGATAAAAAAAAAATAATATTCAAGGTACAAGATATCTTGTTACAGACTAATAATAATAAATAAATGCCTCATTTTTACGTTGATTACGTCTCTTGGCACTCAATGTTAAACTACATAATTCAATTCTGTTTTATTTTATGTGATTCGTTTAAAATTTTGGTTCTTTAATAACTTGATTGTCTAAACAGTTTTAGCCATGATTTATCCCATAATCCGAACAAAGTTCCGAGTCAAACTATGACGGGCTGAAGGCGTTTATTTGACAAGTGAAAAGCATATTGTTCAGGAGCATATGCTTATCGATACATCAGCTTAATAAGATGCAGACAAATGTTTTGTTAAACTCTTTTGTTAAGGAATCAATCCTTGTCGAATAAATTTATTGTTAAACTTTTGAAAAGTGTTTTAATTTATCATTGTTGATACCGATGAGGAAAGTCGAACATTGACTACTTTCTCAATTGAAAAATCATTTAAACAGTGATGTGTAGAGCATAATTTTAGTTCAGCTATCATTACCATTATTAAGCAACAATTCAGCAAGCTTGCTTGTTTGTGACTTGCAATTGTTAGTTGGGTGGGGACGTTTCGAAGCATGCCCTGAAATTCTATGAGAACTCCCAAATCCCCCTGAGACCCCTGAAACGTCTCTGAAATCTATCGCCTGAGGCACCTCAGGACCACCTGAAATGAGCCTGCGATTCTCTGGAACGCCCTTGAGACCTACTGAAGCGCACTTGAGACCACCTGGGACCCTTTGAATCCCGCTGAAGCGCCTCTTACATCCCTTGGAACTCCCCAGAAAGCCCACAGAGTTCCCTGCAATGCTTCTGGGACCCCTTAGACCCTCTGAAATGCCAATGAGACCCACTAAAACACTTCTGAGAGTTCCTGGAACCCCCTGAAACTTCCCTGATTCCCCTTGAAATGCCCCTGGAAAACCCTTGGAGTACTGATCGTGTCTAAAAATTGAACTACTTTTACCAAAGCGAAGGAAGTTTGAAAACGTGCGTCCAAATTTTTATTGAAACAAGCTTCAAGAGACGACTTCTAATAATAACCGATTTACAAAATCGGAAGTACTTCCATTGCGGTAAGCAATTGATGAAAATGCGAAAGAAAAATCCATAAACACTCTCGAGTGCGACTATCCGATTACAAAACCGCGCGCGCTCTCGAAAGGTGCAGCCGAGTGTCAAAAGGTGAGACTTTCCCTCCCATTTCATTGAATTGGTCGTCATTTTATCGAAAAACCTTTCGCCGAACCGGTGAAGTGTAAATTAAACATTTCTCTTAAATGTGCGTCGCCTGGCGATGATGTTTGATGATCTTGCGGCGGCGGTGGTGAACAAGGAAATGAAGATTTTAATTTCATCTCAAGTGTGTGCTTCCGCGCGCGCGTCACACTTACTGACTGTCAGGAAACCAATCAACCGCACTGACTCTGACTACCACCCAGCCGCACCCATCGACATCATCATCATCAGCGATCCGAGATCGAGTGTTATGGTAAACAGAGGTGATAATCCAGGTGATTAAGGGCTGCTGCGTAGCGTGTGCGGCCGACACCACCTTGAATTTCAATCTCGAAGGTGCTGCGTTGTTTGTTTTGGTCGTGCGACACTCTCTGGGGGGAAGACGTAGTTTGGGGCTATTGCTATTCCCCAGAGGCGACCCCACCGCACCACTCGCCAGTTGGTAACGAGTGGAAATTATTCTTTTCCCGCGCTGAATCTCTCGTTGTGAGCACCTTTGTGTCCGACCGGTGTCGTTGGTTGTTGGGCGGAACGCGACTTGAGAGTGGAAAAATATTTGCATTTAAATTTATTCATGCTCTTTGGGGACCGATTGCTTGCTTGTTGTTGCGAGTGTTTGGGTTTGGGATTGCTGGCGTGAGTACGGGAGCGGAGTATATCGGCAAGGGTTCCGTTTCTCGATCACCACCGAAGGCACTACTGAGAAAATCGATAAATTACCAGATTAGTGGTGATTTATTAACTACCCGGCGACTCGACAGCGAAAATGGTGGCAATCGATATCGATAGCAGTTTTGGTGGTAGGCCATTGTGGTGGACCGGTGTGGAGGGGGAGGCAGTGATTCGGTCAAGTTTATTTATTCACCGTAAATTATCCGACTGACTGGATGGATGGTTGTTTGTGTCGTTGGAAGTTTATTATCCTTTCTATTCGAGGCAGTTTTGTAGATGTAAGATTAATCGCAGAACCTATCACATCAAAACCATCATTAAGTTCTTAGATCCTAGAATCCAAAGTCCTTCGATGACCTAAGAATATTGTACATATTCTTTAAACCAGTCACCAGAACTAGTTGAAATTCGAATATTGATTAAATCTTGGATTGACACAATGTTGATATTTTTATAATAATACCAATTTAGACCAATATAGCCGTTGCGTTCTCATTTTAATAATTTAGTACCTATAACATCAAATATTTCTCCATAATATACGGGTCTTTGCTGCCGTTCTCCATCCTCGGTCACGCACAATTAGAGGGTCTTGCCCGGGATTTCCCGGGACAAAAATCCCGGGAAATCCCGGGATCTGAAAAATCCCGAATCCCGGGATATTTTTCTCCAATTCCCGGGATTTCCCGAAATTATAAAAATGGCGAAAGTATATTCTATTAAAACATAACAATTCACACAAGACGTTTTTTCCAAAGTTTTTTCATCAACGGTTCCATTTTGCATTCGATTCTACACTATCTGGCAGGTCCAGCGGCCATCTTTTTCTAAGAAAATCATGTTGTTGATGGGAAGCCTTGTAAATATGCAGAAAGAAGATTCTGAGGATATATTTTGATGCAAATTTCCTTGCAAAATTTTTAGTTACAGAATTTGTAGACATATTCCACTAAGCATATTTTCAAGTGGAGCTCCTGCAATTTTTATTTAAGATACCTGAAATACCTGTTGCCATTTCTGACAGACTTCTCAAGTAAATCTGATGTTTTTTTTTTGTAAACACATTTATTGGAACTATTTCACTAGATACATGTACACGTTACACAGAAGAACAGTTTAAAACAAAATCTAATGCCTCTACAGAAAGCTGGTCATTGGCATCTAAAACATAATTTACATATGTTATAAACATTTTTAGAGCCTTGTGACGGCATCTCCCACTCATTGCTATGAGTTCTGGTATTCTCAGGCTAGAGAACGTCATCCTCCTTCCTACGGTTGTCTCCAACTTAGACTGAAGATGATTCCAAAGAGCATTAGTTTTCGGGCAGGTGGACAATTTGTGCTCTAGATCCTCCTCCGTGTTGGGGCACAGCTGACATGTTGAAAGGTACTAGATTCCTAGAGTACTACATTTTCAGACGAATTTCAAGAAATCTAGTTAGAAAAATGTTGATGGAAGTAATTCTAACAGAATTGTGGCAAAAAGTCGCTCACATACACACTAAGATCAGCTCGGTATTTTTCCCATCTTTTTACTGAGTTCTCAACAGCAGATTTAACTCGGTACGCTCGGTTGTTTCTTTTGCGGATATTCTGTAAATGAGTTACCGAGCTCAGATAACAAACTGTCAAAAGTTACTGATACACGGTAAATATCGTTACTGGTGAACGGTAAATACGATAACCGAGTGTACCGAGATAAATCTGCTGTTGAAAACTCAGTAAAAAGATGAAAAAAAATACTGAACCCAATGAAACAATTACTGAGCTGGAACATCTGAATCTTAGTGTGTAAATCACACTTCTGCAGGGCTTCACCATCATCAAGCAGGCAAATGATTGCAAAAATGGTTTATTGGCTAAGAAGGATTCAGCTCATAACTGTATGAGGGTTGATAAAATAATAGTTGAAATACACTGTCTGTTCCAGTAGCGATTTATGAAATAAGAATAAAAAGAAAGTAATATTTTTTTCTAAAACAACAAGGAAACATCTGGAGATTGCTAAAAGAAAACTAACAATTACACCGTCTTCGGACAGAGGCCGCACAGACTTAAGATTACTAAAATTAGGCAACGGACAACACATATAACACTCAGTGGCCCAGTGCAGAATTTTCCATTTGACGAAAAGTTTTCCCTAACTGGAGTGGGATTCGAATTAACACTCCGGGGCTTACGAGACACCTAAACGACTGACGCCGCTAACCGCTCGGCCACGAAGTCCACAAATATTGTGTTTTATCCAAATAAAGGCATTTTTTATGTATTTCATGGAATATTTTTTGTAAGGACTTTTAAAAGATTCCTTGAGGAAATTATTTTAAAGATGATTCGAGTAACTTTATTTTAATGATTTATTGAGCAACCAATCTTTCAAATCACTCCAACCTTTTCCAACTCTCTCTAGCAGGAAAATCACAAATTTGCTCCCAGAAATAACATATGGAGAGGCCACTTGGATCAATGAAATAATTTCTCCAGAAATTTCGTGGAATCTTTGTTAATTAGTTCCTCTAGGAATGATAATATAGTTTGAAATAATAAAAAAATTAAAAAAAATCGACGGCGACTTCAGTAGGAATTCCATCCAGAACTTTCTCGTGTCTAATCTCACGCTCCCATATTCATCCCATTCGAAAACAAGCGATTACGGCACCGATTGATTCCGTTCTTTTTGTTTTCATGCGTGCTCACTTCTAACAAAAAATACAAAAATATTAAACAAAACAAACAACGCTTTAATCCTTTGTTTTTCGTAGGATGAAAATGGGAGCCACATGCTTAATAAGGGAACCAATACCCTATTTGTTTTTTTTTTCGCGAAATTTCATCTCTTTCGCAAAATCAAATAAATCAAGATAACAAAAAATATGTTTGGAAACACATTTCATACATTTTTTGTTGGTTTTTGGAAAATTTGGATTCATCCCGGGATCCCGGGAAATCCCGGGATTTAAAAAATAAAAATCCCGAATCCCGGGATTTTTTTCAGTCCGGGAAACAAGACCCTCTACGCACAATGCTCGCCAAGTCACGCTCCACCTGGTCGTGGTCTCTGCGCTCCACGCCTTCTTGTACCAGATGGATCAGTCGCAAACACTAACTTTGAAGGATTGTTGTCCGGCATTCTTGCAACATGCCCTGCCCACCGTATCCTTCCGGCTTTGGCCACCTTCTGGATGCTGGGTTCGCCGTAAAGTGCAGCGAGCTCATGGTTCATTCTTCTCCGCCACACACCGTTCTCCTGCACACCGCCGAAGATCGTCCTTAGCACGCGTCGCTCGAAAACTCCGAGTGCTTGCAGGTCCTCCTCGAGCATGGTCCATGTCTCGTGCCCGTAAAGGACCACCGGTCTTATTAGCGTTTTGTACATGGTGCATTTGGTGCGTGGGTGAATCTTTTTCGACCGCAGTTTCTTCTGGAGCCCGTAGTAGGCCCGACTTCCGCTGATGATGCGCCTCCGAATTTCACGGCTCACGTTGTTGTCAGCCGTCAGTAAGGATCCGAGGTAGACAAATTCCTCCACCACCTCGAAAGTATCCCCGTCTATCGGATCCGGTCGTTTTCGGTTCCGCCTACCAGCATGTACTTTGTTTTTGAGGCATTCACCACTAGTCCGACCTTTGCTGCTTCGCGTTTCAGGCGGGTGTACAGCTCTGCCACCGTTCCAAATGTTCTGGCAATAATGTCCATGTCGTCCGCAAAGCACACAAATTGTCCGGATTTTGTGAAAATCGTTCCCCGGCTGTTGAGTCCGGCTCGTCGCATAACACCTTCCAGAGCGATGTTGAAGAGTAGGCATGAGAGTCCATCACCTTGTCGCAGTCCCCGGCGAGTTTCGAATGAACTAGATAGTTCACCCGAAACCCTTACGCAGTTTTGCACACCGTCCATCGTTGCTTTAATCAGTCTAGTCAGCTTCACAGGAAAGCCGTTTTCGTCCATGATTCTCCATAGCTCTACGCGGTCGATACTGTCGTATGCCGCTTTGAAGTCGATGAACAGGTGATGCGTTGGGTCCTGGTATTCACGGCATTTCTGGAGAATTTGCCGTACGGTAAAGATCTGGTCCGTTGTCGACCGGCCGTCGATGAAGCCGGCTTGATAACTTCCCACGAACTCATTTGTTTTGGGTGACAGACGACGGAAGATGATCTGGGATAGCACTTTGTAGGCAGCATTCAAAATAGTGATCGCTCTGAAGTTCTCACATTGTCGCCTTTCTTGTGAATGTGGCGGATTACCTCTTCCCCACGCCTCCGGTAGCTGTTCGGTTTCCCAGATCGTGACTACCAGCCGGTGCAGACAGGTGGCCAACTTTTCTGGGCCCATCTTAATGAGTTCAGCTGCGATACCATCCTTACCAGCTGTTTTGTTAGTTTTGAGCTGATGAATGGCTTCCTTAACTTCCCACAGCGTGGGAATTGATTCATTTCCGTCCACCACTGCACTGGTGTCGTCGTTTCCTCCGTTGCCGTGGTTTCCCGTGCCTACGTTCTCCACGCCATTCAGGTGCTGATCGAAGTGCTGCTTCCACCTTTCGATCACCTCATGTCCGTCCGTTAAGAGGCCTCCGTCCTTATCCCTGCTCATTTTGGCTCGTGGCACGAAGCCGTTGTGGGATGCGTTGCCGTTCCCAAGAAACACGGAAGTTCTACCAGAAGCTGATAGAACTTCCGTATTTTTTGGGGAACGGCACTGCAGTTCCACGTCTTCGCACTCCGCTTCTTCCAGGCGACGCTTTATCTCCTGAAAGAGGCGGAACTGCTGTTTCCGCTTCTGTTTGTAACGTTCCACGTTCCGTCGGGTCCCTTGCTGCAGCATTACCGCCCTAGCTGCGTTCTTCTCATCCAAAACCGTTCTGCAATCTTCGTCGAATCATTCGCTCCGTCAATTCCGTTCCACGTACCCGATGGCGCTCTCGGCTGCGTCGTTGATGGCTGCTTTCACTGTACTCCAGCAGTCCTCTAGAGGGGCCTCATCGAGCTCGCCTTCGTCTGTCAACGCGACTTCGAGATTCTGCGCATTTTCTGAAGTGGTTGTTTTAGTCGCTCTTGGTTGTACCGTGGCGATCGCCGGTACCGTACATTGTTGATGACGGAGAGTTTTAGGCGCAGTTTGACCATCACAAGATAGTGGTTCGAGTCGATATTAGCGCCACGATAGGTCCTGACGTCGATAACGTCGGAGAAGTTCCGTCCGTCATTCAGAACGTGGTCGATTTAAGATTCCGTCTGCTGTGGTGATCTCCAGGTGTAACAATAAGGGAGGCTGTGTTTGAAGAAGGTGCTACGTTACGTATGGCCAAGTTTTTGGAGGTGGTGAAATCAATAAGTCGTAGGCCTTTTTCGTTCTTCTGCTGGTGGATTTCTAGTGGTTTTGTCGTACGGTGAAGATGTGGTCCGTTATCCACCAACGGATCGATGAAGCCTGCTTAATAACTTTTTAAGAACTCATTTGTTTTAGGTAACAGACAACGGAGGATGACCTGGGATAGCTTTGTAGGCAGCACTACAAAAGTGTCCATCCGTAAATAAGATGTTGTCACTCTTCCCGTAAATCGGATAAACTCTACTTGACGAGTGCATCCAGCTACTAAAAGATTTAAGAACTATTTATTGTAATATATACGTATTAATTGATAGCTGTATGGACTATAATGAGCCTCGTTTATCGTTGTTTAGATGTTTATCGATGTTTTAATTAACACCCCACCCCATTGAGGTAAACTATTTATGTAAATCGATTCAGGCGCTGCCATCTGAAGTCAAAATTTTACTAATTTCTTATAATGAATTATTCAACTCCGAAAGCATTTATAAAGATCGTATAATATTTGAATAGCAACCGTTTAAACTCACACAATTCCTCCATGGCAGCTTCCGTTCAATTGAAACATTTAATCAATTATTCCGATCACGCTGACTGACATTGTACGATTAATTCTATTCAAACCATTGCATTCATTGAAGGGCTACTCTCTAACTCAATCGTCATAAAACCCCTTCGGAAAATTTTCACACAATTAAACCCTCTCCTAAATAGTTGAATCGATATACCGCCGCGCTGTCACGCCGTTGAATCCTGCCGCGTTGCGTCCTGACCTAAATAAATATCCCACAGCTTCGGTGGTATAAACAGCCAACCAGAGCGGCGGCGAGCGCGCGCGTGTAGTGGCCGGAAGACCTCTCCCGAGGGGGTCAACTTTTTAGGGATACGAATTCGATTATGACGATATTCTGGGGTTGACTGGTTGCATGAATGACAAATACGGGAATTTACGTTTCACACCTACAAACACAAATTGTCTCTTCGGGTTCTTTGTATTCTCAGTTTATTGTGTGTTCTCTGTCTTCTCTGTCTTCTCTGTCTTCTCTGTCTTCTCTGTCTTCTCTGTCTTCTCTGCCTTCTCTGTCTTCTCTGCCTTCTCTGTCTTCTCTGGCTTCTCTGTCTTCTCTGTCTTCTCTGTTTTCTCTGTCTTCTCTGTTTTCTCTGTCTTCTCTGTCTTCTCTGTCTTCTCTGTCTTCTCTGTCTTCTCTGTTTTCTCTGTCTTCTCTGTTTTCTCTGTCTTCTCCGTCTTCTCCGTCTTCTCTGTCTTCTCTGTCTTCTCTATCTTCTCTGTCTTCTCTGTCTTCTCTGTCTAATCGGTCTTCTCTGTCTTCTCTGTCTTCTCTGTCTTCTCTGTCTTCTCTGTCTTCTCTGTCTTCTCTGTCTTCTCTGTCTTCTCTGTCTTCTCTGTCTTCTCTGTCTTCTCTGTCTTCTCTGTCTTCTCTGTCTTCTCTGTCTTCTCTGTCTTCTCTGTCTTCTCTGTCTTCTCTGTCTTCTCTGTCTTCTCTGTCTTCTCTGTCTTCTCTGTCTTCTCTGTCTTCTCTGTCTTCTCTGTCTTCTCTGTCTTCTCTGTCTTCTCTGTCTTCTCTGTCTTCTCTGTCTTCTCTGTCTTCTCTGTCTTCTCTGTCTTCTCTGTCTTCTCTGTCTTCTCTGTCTTCTCTGTCTTCTCTGTCTTCTCTGTCTTCTTTGTGTTCTCTGTTTTCTCTGTCTTCTCTGTCTTATTTATCTTCCCTGTCTTCTTTTTGTTCTCTGCTATGATTTCTCCAAGTCATGTTTGAACTAGCTGCAAAATTATTGGAGACAACGTGAATCGATTAAGCATTTATTCAGGCTATGAAATCAACTATAACTTGCTTCAAACAGCTGTGAAGATGCTTAAAGCAGGCATTATGTTCATTTTTACCAAAGGAATCATTCATAAAATGTAAGCCTTCCACAATACATGCTTCTTCATAAATAATTTATCCTCAGAAGGTTATGGTTCTATTATAAACTAAAAAATAGAAGAAACATGTTTCTTGGTTCCATAATAAGATTCATTAACTGAGTCTCACCAAATCCCTTCCAGAAAAAAAACTATTCCAACGATCATTATTGAATTCCACTTTACCACCTTAGAAATTGCACGCGATGATTTGCAGCTATTCCAAATCAGAACTAATCATATGGCTCCACCGGCAACCAACCGGGATCAATTAGGGGAAGCCATTTTGCGGCTCAATGGACCATACAAGTCGATTGCAAACGCACCATCGCCCGGGGGTTCATTCACCAAAAAATTGTTTGAATTCGAAGAAAAAAAATGCGATGGAGAGGAAAAAAAAGCACATTCACTTCATTGAGTAAATGTAACTGCTTTTGCCTCGGCAGCTAACAAACTAACCAACCAAGCAGCCCAACAACGGTCAACAATGTTGGGGAAAAATAAAACTCCATCAAACTACAAACCGGTGAATCATACAGTAGCCAAGCGTGTTAATTGTAGACCTTCTTTCTGGCGCAGAAGAAAACTCAAACAGTAATTATTGTTGGGGGGTTTCTGATGGGTTGCTTCCCGTCAAAGTAGGTGAGATAGGGTGGTACAGTAAGCCAACTATCAGACAAACTTTAAATTTTCAAATTTTTCTAAAAAAAAACAATCGGACAAGCAGACAGAGAAATGGAAGAAAACAAGCAGCCAGAGAATGCAATCAAATTTGAATGGCTGAAAAAACAGAGACAACGGAAACAATATGAATATCAACGAATTCCGAGAAAACCGAGAAGACAGCAAAGACAGAGAAGCTAGAAAAACAAAGAAGACAGAGAACACAGGGAAGATAGAGAAAAGACAAAAAACTTAAAGAAGGCAGAGAAGACAGAGAAGACAGAGAAGACAGAGAAGACAGAAAAGACAGAGAAGACAGAGAAGACAGGGAAGACAGAGCAGACAGAGAAGACAGTGAAAACAGAGAAGACAGAGAAGACAGAGAAGACAGAGAAGACAGAGAAGACAGAGAAGACAGAGAAGACAGAGAAGACAGAGAAGACAGAGAAGACAGAGAAGATAGAGAAGACAGAGAAGACAGAGAAGACAGAGAAGACAGAGAAGACAGAGAAGACAGAGAAGACAGAGAAGACAGAGAAGACAGAGAAGACAGAGAAGACGGAGAAGACAGGGAAGACAGAGAAGACAGGGAAGACAGAGCAGACAGAGAAGACAGAGAAGACAGTGAAGACAGAGAAAACAGAGAAGACAGAGAAGACAGAGAAGACAGAGAAGACAGAGAAGACAGAGAAGACAGATAAAACAGAGTAGACAGAAAAGACAGAGAAGACATAGAAGACGGAAAAGACAGAGAAGACAGAAAAGACAAAGAAGACAGAGAAGACAGAAAAGACAGAGAAGACAAAGAGGAAACAAGATCCTCTGTGCAAATTATTTGTTTTCATCTGAACAAGTTAATCTTAGTTTCTTTTGAGACACCCTAACGTTTTTCTTCTTTTTTCCGTGTTTTCACACCTCAAATTTAATCGCCACGTACACGTCCAGCAGAAATGCTTATTAATCCGGCAGCCTTTTCTCCTGTATTCTCTAATTTTGAAACCTTTCAGTCCCCGTCGAAAGATGGATGCCAAAGAAAACACCAAATTGTAGCTTCCATTGTTCCCCGAACGCTAGCCCCATTTTTCTACCACTTTTGTGTAATTTTAGGTGTTTTGATTGTCCAGCTGGATGGACAGCAGCAGCACCAAGCCACCAAATTTCTCCCCAGTCACGATGAACGCATGCAGGGCTAGAGAGAGCGAGATGATTCCATCATCTGCGGGTTTTCAGTAGCCATAATTGCAATTGAGTTGGACAATCTCCGATAGAATCGGGAACCTCCCTTCCTTTGGTTGGACTGATGGATGGACGAACGGTAAGAAGTTAACCCCATTCGTGGTCGCTGCAGGAAACTCATTCAGGTCGAAATTGCCTACTGGAAGACTCTGGTGGGAAGCATGGGAACCGAAAGGGTTAATTCCACCATTGATTGTTGCAACCCGTAGCGATTTGCTACTACTGACTGTAGCAACAGATTCCATCGATCAAGCTGTGTCCCGATTATTAAGGGAAAACTAATTTCGGGCTTATATTGTGATGTGAATTGTGATGAAGACTTGAAAAATTGCGAGGTGCACATAAACTTTTTTCTATGTCCATTTCTTTTAGGCCGGTTATTTGTAAACATACGCTTTTTACTTCCAAAATTCAGATTACTTTATCACTTAATCATTACATCTTATCATGAATATAGGGTAAAATGTGGTAAGGGGGCGTCCATAAATGACGTAGCTTTTTTTAAGCGATTTTTAATACCCCCCTCCCCCCTCGTAGCATTTCGTCACAAATTCAGATACCCCCCTCTATAAATAACGTAGCTTGTTTAACACCCACCCCCCTCAACAAAATTTTCATGTAAAAAAAACTCGAACATAGCTCTGATTTCAATTTTAACTTGTGTTTATAGAATATTATGTCAATAGCAAGAAAACATTGCCGACTGCCAGGTTCCGATCGCCGACATCAAGACCATAGGTGCAACCAGTGGAGATTATTATCACCAAATTAATGACTCAATAAACCATCCATCATTCTGCTTGATACCGAAGAACAGTAAATTGATGCTCCCAATACCATAGCCTAGAAGCTCTTCCGAAGATATTAGTTTGCTCACTAATAAATCTATTAGAAATATCAAATTGGTTTCATTTGTATAAAATTCACCACGACATTCGAAGGACCCTGCAGGAATTTCTTCTAAAATTCTTACAGCATAGCAGTTCATTTTTGAATTCCTCAAGAAGTTTCTTTTGGGATTCACATTTTTGAGAATGTCTCCCTTTTTAGTTCCTCCAGCACTTCCTTCTGGAATTTCACCATGAATTTTCTTTGGGATTCCGTTAGAGAATTCCTCCTAATTGTATTCCTTCAGGGGTTCCTTCAAAGATTCCTCCAATAATTCATTCCGGAGTTCCTTCTTAGATTTTCCAAAAGCTCCTTCTGAGATTTCTCCAGGAGTTTTTTTCAGGTTTTTCTAAAAGTTTATCCAAGGTTTTCTTTTCTCTTCCACCAGCAGTTTCTTTGGACATCTCTACAGGGATTTTAACCGGATTTTTTTTGAGATTCCATCAAAACTTCTTTCTGTGTTTCCTAAAGAAGTTCCTTTCGGGATTCCTGCGGGAGTTCATTCTTGGTTGCCTTCAGGAATTCACTCAGTTATTCATTCCAAGATCTCGGCATGTAACCCCTCCGGCATTCTTTCAAAACCCTCCTAGGAGTTGCTTCTGGGTTTCCTCCAGGTGTTCTTTTTTGGATTCCTTCAGGAATTCCTTCCTGGATTCTTCTGGGATTCCTCGAGGACTTCCTTCTAGGATTTATCCAAGTTTTTTTTCCCGGCACTCCTCCAGTAACTTTTTTCCGGCATCCCTCCATTCATTCCATCCAGGATTCCTCCAGGATCTCTTAGAGTTCTGCGAGGAATCCCTTTACGGATTCCTCCCATGCTTCTGGAATTCCTAAAGGATTTTCTTTCTTAGATTTCACCAGGAGTTGTATCCAGACAATCTTCCGTGATTCCCCAAAAGTTATTTTCGGGATTCCTTCAGGAATTACGGGATTCTTTCAGTTATTTCTTCCGTGCTTTCTTCAGAAATTAAACCAGGAGTTCCTTCTGACAATCTACAAATATCTCCTTCTGAGATTCTTCCCGAAGTTTATTCAAGATTTGCTCCAGGTACTCCTCAGGGAATTTCTTTTGAAATTTCTCCATTTCCTTTCAAGATTGTTCCAGGAGCTCCTTCTGAAATTTTTCTGGAAGTTCCTTCAGGGATTCTTTCTGAGATTCCTCCAGATCCTTTTGAAACGTTTTCAAAACTTTTTTTCCTGGGATTCCCAGTAGGAATCCTTGTGGAAATGTTATCCTTCTCCTGTTGGGAAAATCTATAAAGAACACGATGAGAAATTTCTTCTAAATAGAGGAGCTCCTTAAGAAATTGTTGGATGAATTCTTCGAGGAAGTCCTGCAGAAACTATATAAGGAACTCCTGGAATAATGCCGTAAAACTTAGAAAAAAAAATCCTTTGCAACTGAGAGTATAGAAAAAAATGCAATATTTTTATTTTAGATTTACTGGATAATGATACTTAATGCAAGTAAAAATATTATTGATTATGAAATATTTTTTTCAATAGATCTAGTAGAAAGCTACGTAGCATATCATATACCCCTACCCCCCTATCGTCACACTTCGTCTCAAAATCACAAACACCCCCCTCCTCCCCCAAAAAGCTACGTCATTTATGGACGACCCCTAAGATGCCCTTTTGCAAAATTTCGTCGTTTTCAATGACAAATTGTCGGAATTGTAAGACAGTTAAAATATTAAAAGCATGATTAAAAGCAACTAAACAATATTTGCTCGATACTTGAGCGGAAACATTCATGATTCTAATGCATTTTCTTCAATTTTAGGCGCTTTCAAAAGTTGGTTCGTAAAGCGGAAGTGGTGCAAAAAGACCATCTGCCATGGGGTGAGATGCCACTTAACATGGGTAGCATAGGCAGTAACGACCATGCGCCTCCATTTGTTTCTCAATCTTCTTGGAAACACATGGTTGAAATCCTTGATTGGGAGCACGAAAAGCCGGAAGTTGCTAATTTTCATTGGGAAATCAAAACAATTTCCGTGGGTTTGTCTGCCTGGCGAACCCATGACCATCCACTTCTGAAGTGAACGTGTGACCATAACGCCACGGGCCTCAGCTCATAATGGACAGTGTTGGCAGTTATAAAAAAATACAAATTACTACATAAAATACTGGATGCTCTGCTTATTCAAACCAACTTCAACGTACATGATTGCGAAGTTGCAATGAGCTCAGAGGAACTTCTAGTGTATACGACATACTAAGTTCAAGTAGACTGTACTTGAGCAGTGTTGCCAGTTAGCAAAACCAATTTTGTCTTATCTAAGGATATCTGGGAATGATTCATGGTTAGTCCAGGATTGTTTCTGTAAGGATAATTCATGAAAGACGTGGATTTATTACCAATTTTCAATACAGGAACCTTTTTTATGTCATTGTTAGAGGTGCTTAATTTTGAAATGTGCATAAATTTAAAAATAAAAACGTATAAAAAGAAAAAAAAATGTGCAAAAATCAACTCAGAACATTAATGAGGGAATTTAGTTCGTGAGAAAAGGTCTTGCTCCAGGGCATTTGAATAGTACTAAAGGGGTTTCAGGGACGTTTATAGGGACGTTAGAGGCGATTAAGGGGGTCTTAGGAACTTAAAAGAAACATTTGATAGCATTTCATAGGCATTCCAAGAGGTTAAAAGGGGCATTTTAAATTGATTACTATGATTTCAAGGACGTTCCAATGGGATTATGGAGACACCAGGGGTGTTTCGAGGCATTTTAGGTTTGAATCGTGCAAAGTGGGTTACTGGAACACCCTTCAAGAAAAGAAGTTCAAAGGTCATTTGAAATGAATTACGGGGATTTCAAGGGCATTTTTTTGGGATAATGGAGATTTCAGGGGGCATTCAACGGGTTTCATGAGTTTTTCTGAAGGGGTCTTTGAAAATCCCCTGAACTTCCTGAAATGCCTCTAAAATCACCCTAAACCTCATCCCCAAGCAACGCACGTGAGACGCTTCAAAATCGACTACAGGTACCTGAAATGTCTCAGAAACCCCCAAAGGCCCCCTGGGACCCCATGTAAAGCTCCTAAGACTCACCGAAACCCCCGAAAGCGTCTCCGTAACGCCTCCGTAACGCATCTAGAATTCATATAAAATGTTCCGAAACTTCCTGAAATGCCTCAGAAATCCACCTCAGACGCTTCAAAACCCCGTAAACGCCTGCGTAACGCCTCTAAAATCCGTCGAAAATGATCTGAAACTTTCTGAAATTTTCCCGAAATCCCCCTCGGACCCCATGTAACGTAACTGAGACTCTTTTAAACCCCAAAAAACGCCTGCATTACGCCTCTGAAACCAGCAGATATTGGTCTGAAGTGCTTCCAAAATCCACCTAAAACTCCCTCTGATTCCATGTAACGCACCTGAGAATCTCTGGAACCACAAAACAAAGTATTTGTATTGCCTCCAAAACCCGTAGAAAGTTCTAACTCTCTTCAATGTCTTCGAAACCCCCCTTGGACCCCGAAAACATTCCTGAAACCTGTTCTGAAAATCAATGTCACAACATTCACACACTTTTCACACAATATTCCATATCCCCGTGTTATTCATTTGCAGTTTTCGGAATCAAGTCAACTGAAATTTCAAACTTCAATCTTCTTGATTTGGTGCGATATGCCCACCTAACAATCACTCATTTTGCAAGTACCTTAACGACGAATTAATTCAGCATGATGCTGAGTAACATTTGGATAATTTTCAGGCACAACCTTTGTTCAGGTTTAGTTCACACAAATTCGGAAAAACTATAAAGCATAGCTGTTATTCAGCTTTAACAAAAACATAAAAATGAATAAAATGCATTTTTTTTTTATTTCCACGAGAGTTTATGATTGGCACTTATGCTATTGTGCAGGGTACGCAGAATATGACACCGCAAGCGAAAAATAGGCAACAAAGAAAGCACGGCAACCAGTGCCGGATTTAGGCCTCGGGGGACCCGGGGCAAACTCTTTAAAGTGGGCCCCCAGAATCAAAGTTTCGAAAAAATGAACCATACAATTACGTCTATTTTCTTAATCTTATGTATTATATTTTTAATGTTTATTGTTTTGAGCCTAATATTGAAAACTTCTGATTTCTGAACTTCTCTAAAATTCCGACAAATTGAAAATTATACGAACATTCAATTTGATATTTGGCTTAAATATCAAAATGCTAGCGTAAATGATATCTTGTTCAGATAGTACATATATTTTTGTTTAAAAACTTAGCTTTCAGTTAAAAATCAACTAAAACATGGAGCAACTTTATTTGAGATTGCACGAGATCGACGAGTAGGGGAGACTAAGGATACTTGATCCCTGGGGAGATCATATTTTCTCGGAATCAAAAACAGTTTTCTTCTAGCATATTTTTTCAAAAACAACATCTTGACAGACGACAATGTTTTGGTTACAATTGATTTTGATTGTGCATTGCATTATTTTTAAATGGCTGATGGTTTGTTTTCAGTCCTTCAGAAATTTTTTAGGCGATTCCGAAAAATCTCAATAACTTTGTAAAAATTGAACCGAATCGTGTCAAAATTTTACAGCACATAGTGTAAGTAAAATACTATCAAACGTATTTATTCAAACAGGGCTGTTATATAAATATTTTTATTATTGCAGCTTGGCATATACAACAGTAACATGGGGAGACTTGATCCCTCGAGGATTACACACACATTATACATTTGAAGAAAAAAAATATATTTGGAAGCCTCTACTTTCTCGGAATTCTAGTATATTCAATGATAAAACGTGTCAGATAATTATTATTTTTATTACACACCATAAAAAGAGGGATCAAGTCTCCCCATTTTCAAAATACAGCATAACCTTAACAATTTAAGGACGTCTTATAATTTCAAATTCACCATATTCATCAAAAATACAAGAAAACTTGAAATGAAAATGAATAGGAAGCTTCTGTAGTTATTTTCCCTTTAAATTAATTATGTACTCAAAAGGGGATCAATTGTGGCCCATTTTTGAAAAATACATCATAAGACATGCCTCCATAAAAACACAGTTTTGAAAAACTTTAACAATAACTTAAAGTCCTTCTGTTGTGCATAAACTTGCAATAGATGTTTACCTTCCATTCTGTACGAAAAACGGATCAAGTTTTGTGTTTTTCTTGAAGTAATAGGCACATTAAGAAAAAGGGATCAAGTCTCCCTAGTCTCCCCTATATCAAGATTTAGATTATACAAAGATAAGTCTCTTGGGAGCAACTGTAGCAATAAATCTTAATATCTCCAGAAAAACTCAACATAAAGATATGGAAAGCTACTGTTTCGAGGACACTTGCTTTTTAAAACTAGCCTTAACTCCAGAATTCATTATCTTCTCTTTCCCATGATAGCAACGAACTGATGCATATGATTATTAGGCATTTGTTTTCAGAGTATAATCATAATCAACAGACGTTTGTATAATCATTGTGAAATAATAGATAAATTTGTGAAACTACTGAAATTTATATGTATGTACAATTACTCTCAAAAGCTTAATCTTTCATGCACTCTGCTTAGAGACACTTTTTGTAGCAACTTGCAGTCACGGAAAAGTGTTTCCATTTGATAAGAACTTTCAAGGGCTTTTAGAGAAAATCGCGTATTTTTAAACACTGCACCAAAAACTATGAAACTTTTGATTTTGAATTATTCTTAACCTTCCAGGACGTGCGCCATCAAGCAGCTGAAACTGCACTGCGCACGCGCTGTATACGACGAGCGACGTCCTCACTGGGCACTGCTTCTCACCTTAGTGTTTCATGAGCACTTCCACAGTAACTGTGGAACTGTCATTAACAAAGAGTTTCCTTTATCAATGACCATTTCGTATGTTTATATCGTGTGGCAGGCACGAAGACACTCTTTACCTGAGGAAGTCAAGGATTTTCCTTTACCGACCGTGAATTGAACGCGTCACCCTTAGAATGGTCATGCTGAATATCCACGCCTTAACAGCAGTGGCTATAGGGGCCCTGTTTAAAATATGAACGCCCATTGACGTGAATCTTATATGGTTTCGTTGAAAAATATAAATTGTATTTCGGATTCTTGGGGGGCCCCCTTCATCGGGGGGCCCGGGGCACTTGCCCCCTTTGCCCCCCCTTAAATCCGGGCCTGAGCAACAATGATTTGTTTTTTCGTTAGCAGATAATGACAAAGATCGCTCCCGAGTTTGTTTGAGACAAAAACGGTAGGAATATTTGTCTCATTCTGTTCACATCGTGATTTTCGCATTGTTTTACAACTGAAACTCGACTTTAAGGTTTGCAAGAGTCTTAATCCGTCCAAATGCGTATGAATTTGATGATGTGGGTCAAAAATTTCTGCAGAAAAGCCGGAATATCAGAACACGCACGGTAAGCGATGTTTGTTTTATTGCTCTCAGCGCCTGACATGCGCTTGTTGCGGAGATCCTTTGTTACCGACATATACCGTTTAGGACAAAGCGTTTGTTTTTCGGCGTGATCCGTTTTTCGTACCCTGCTATTGTGAAATAATAACTACACATAAATTTACCTTAATCTGGATTTGAACTAAAAACCCGTCGATTGCCAGCCACATGCCTTCCTATCTGTGCCATCCTAGAGGTGATGGATTGAAGCGCTCAAATCAATACATAAACTTCGCAGTGGTTTAAAAATGATCACACTTCGACTCCTATTCAGCAGTGGTTAATTGCACAGAACAATTTGGTTACAACTGAACAACATATTAATTCAGCTGCTGATCAATAAAAAACACGCGTTTTTAATCCTGTACTCTAAACCGAAGTATGATGAAACGAAAGCGCTTATTTGACTTGCGAAAAACACTTTATACAGATACATATGCTAATTTTACACCAACTTAACAAGAAGCAGAAAAAGGTCTTGTAAAAATGTAAAGAAATCAGTGTGAGTCGAATAAAAATCTTATCAAACACTTGAAAAGTGTTTTAAATTATCATTGTTAAAACCGATACGAAAGGTTTAACATTGGCAACTTTTTCAATCGAGAAAGCATTTCTACAGTAATGTGTACATCATCATTGCGGAACTAAAATGATGATGTACACATTACTGTAGAAAATCATGACTTTTATAAAGCAAAAATTCAACATGCATGCTTATTTGTGGCTTGTTAGTTGGGTGATGTATTTAAAGTTAACAACATTCATGCATCGATTGTAGAATGTATGTAGTATGTGAAGGTTGAATGCAATATTAACCATGACGATAAAAGTATTACGACGGAAGATGTAAAAAAGAACTGTACCGTTCATTACCTGAAACATCTGATACCTAGAGCCACCCTGGGGCCTCCTAGTAGATCCTCTAACCCCTTGGGACTCCCTTTAAATGTCTCCAAGATCTTCATGTACCGGGGCTGTAAAATTCCTACCTCATACTACCACGGGCTACCTTCTACCAAAGCTGTGGCACTACCAATGAACTAGGAACAGGATTTATAGTGTTGGACAAGATGCGACAACGTGTGATCGGGTGGCAGCCGATCAACGCAAGGATGTGCATGTTGAGAGTTAAGGGCCGTTTCTTCAACTACAGCATCATGAACGTCCACTGCCCACATGAAGGAAGACCTTATGACGAAAAAGAAGCGTTCTAAGCGCAGTTAGAGCAAACATACGATGGTTGCTCGCCGCGTGTCGTGAAAATCGTTGTCGGCAACATGAACGCGAAGGTAGGAAGGGAGGAAATGTACAGACCGGTAATCGGGCGAAACAGCCTGCATGCCGTATCGAATGATAACGGCCAGCGATGCGCAAACTTTGCAGCCTCCCGTGGTATGGTAGCAAGCTCGGATTAAGGATTGTGAAGGCCCCTCGGAGGTACAAATGCGATGAGCAATACAGTTTTTCTTTGTTTTTGAGCACTATTTGAACCAAAATTGGTTTTTGTGGGGGCCCCTAAAATGTGGGGGTCCGGGGCCCTGCCCCCCCCCCCCCCCCCCCGGCCCCCCCTTAGCTCCGGCCCTGTATGGTAGTCCGAAGCACCTTCTTCCCCCGCAAAGATATCCACAAAGCCACCTGGAGATCACCCGACCATCAAACAGAAAACCAAATCGACCACGTTCTAATCGACGGTAAATTCTTCTCGGATATAACCAATGTCCGCACATACCGCAGTGCGAATATAGATTCGGATCACTACTTACCCAAGTAACAAAAGTAGCTGCATAAGAGCTTATGGAACAAACGCTCATGTGAAAGTGGTTGATTAAGCTCTTATACAGCAAAAATGTTAGTTGGGTAGTCGCTGTATGCATGCGATCAAAACTTTCGACAGTTATCACCACGCGTCGAAGTCGAACGCCGCGACTCAACATCGAGCAGCTGCGTAACGTAGAAGTGGCTCAAGAATACGCGCAGCAGTTAGCAGTGGCCCTACCAACGGAAGAGCAGCTTGGCGCAGCTACACTTGAAGATGGCTGGAGGGACATCCGATCCGCCATAGGTAGTACAGCACTAGGCTTCGCGACTTCGAATCACAGAAACGACTGGTACGACGGCGAATGTGAACAGTTGAAAAACGAGAAGAATGCGGTATGGGTGAGAATGCTGCAACACCGTACGAGAGCGAATGAGGCACGTTACAAACAGGCGCGGAACAGGCAGAACTCAGTCTTCCGGATGAAGAAGCGCCAGCAGGAAGAACGAGATCGCGAAGCGATGGAAGAGCTGTACCGCGCTAAGGACACACGAAAGTTCTACGAGAAGCTGAACCGCTCGCGCAGAGGCTTTGTGCCACAAGCCGACATGTGCCGAGATAATCACGGGAATATTCTCACGAGCGAGCGTAAGGTGGTCGAGAGTTGGCGGCAGCATTACGATTAGCACCTCAATGGCGACGTTGCAAGTACCGAAGGTGGCGTGGTAACAGATCTAGGAGTATGTGCACAGGACGAAAGACTTCCGGCCTCTGACCTCCAAGAGATTGAGGAGGAGGTTGGCCGGTTGAAAAACAACAAAGCCGCTGGAGCAGATCAACTACCAAGCAAGCTTCTAAAATACGGTGGAGAAGCACTGGTGAGAGCACTACACGGGGTCATTACCAAGATTTGGGAGGAGGAAGTATTACCGGAGAAATGGATGAAAGGTATCGTGTGTCCCATCTACAAAAAGGGCGACAAGTTGGATTGCGGGAACTACCGCGCGACCACACTACTGAGCACTGCCTACAAGATACTCTCTCAAATTTTATGCCGCCGTCTATCAGCGATTGCAAGGGAGTTCGTGGGGCAATATCAGGCTGGATTTATGGGCGAACGCGCTACAACGGACCAGATGTTCGCCATCCGCCAGGTGTTGCAGAAATGCCGCGAATACAACGTGCCCACACATCACTTGTTCATCGATTTCAAATCGGCGTATGGTACAATCGATCGAGAACAGCTATGGCAGACTAAGGACTGTTCATTAAAGAAAGTGGACACCTGTTTTTCAATAGAAAACATGTATTTTCGAACAAATCCATAAGTTTATTTTTTATAAATGACAATCAACATACATGTGGCCAAATTCACGTGAGTTTGAACATTTACTTCGCTTTTCGGAAGAACGCTCGAACTTTCCTCTTGATACCTCTCATTAGATTTTGCACAACTTTCTCCGTAGCTTTTCGTTGTGCCGCAGGCCAAATTTTTATGAATCAATCAACAGAGCTTGCTTCTCTTCCATCTTTCTTAAGATGCCGCTTAATTATTGCCCAGTATCTTTCCACAGGACGCTGTTCAGAGAAGTTTTGTGGATTTTGCCATTTTTCGACAAAATCGACTTTTTCCGTCTTGAGCATCTCTAGTGTAGAAGAAGCGTAATAAGCGGATGCCAGATCCGCCTAAACAAAAGAGGATCCGTATGTTTTCGGTAGATAAGTAGAAGTCGATTTTTGATGCATTCCTTTCTGTTATTTTTACCGTTGATTGTTCCCGTTGTGAAATACGAAGAACTCTTTAAGTCACATGAACAATTGGCTTGCCACACTAAAAACTTTTTCCCAAATTTTTCAGTTCTGATGTACCCTACATCATCCGGCACATCTGTCCCCTGCTTAGCGTTCAAAACTTGCGGTCCCGGAAGTGTATTAGTAAGCAAATTCTCGAAACGACAACTTTTTGGAACACCATTTTGTGCAGAATTAATCTGCTAGTCGCAAAGCTAATACGACCTATCGCTCGAAATTTCTTACTTTTTCCGTTTTCTTTGAATGTGTTGCCGAAGTGAACAATGTTTTTACACACTGAGCAAAAATTCACATTTTTTTGTTTAGTTTTAACTCTAAACTATTGGTGAACAGATGTCCACTTTCTTTAATGAACAGTCCTTATGCACGAATATGGATTCCCGGATAAACTGATACGGTTGATCAAAGCGACGATGGATCGAGTGATGTGTGTAGTTCGAGTATCAGGGACACTCTCGAGTCCTTTCGAATCTCGCAGAGGGTTACGGCAAGGTGATGGTCTTTCGTGCTTGCTGTTCAACATTGCTTTAGAGGGTATAATAAGGAGAGCGAGGGTAAACACGAGTGGAACGATTTTCACGAAGTCCGTTCAGCTGCTTGGTTTCGCTGATGATATTGATATAGACGAGTGCACCGATGAACATTGAGTTCACTAAGCCTGAAATTTTTTGACAGCACAGCGGGGTCGACTCTCAACAACTTCTACTCAGAGATGCATTACCAAAAAGTGCTGATATTTTTTTTCTTTGATTTCTTGCATGACGTTTTATTCAAAGTGATGCATATGCATATTGTTAATGCACTAGCCCATATTTTTGCAAATTTATCACGAAAACTAGATGCAATAAATTAATCAAATTTTCAGCTGGATAGAAGTTGTTGAGAGTCGACCCCGCTGTGGTGTCAAAATTCGCTGCCCGAGTGAACTTTCAGCGGGCGGTGCACTCGTCTATTATTGCTCGTTCATTTGAGACGATGGCGAAAACGTACATCAGACTAAAGAATGAAGCCAAGCAAATCGGATAAGACATTAATGTGTCGAAGACTAAGTACAAGGGGCAAGGGGCTTTAGGGAAGAATTACCGCGCCTGCCACCTCGAATTTCTATCGACGGTAAAGAATTCGTGTACTTAGGTTGACTGGTGACCGCCGACAACGGCACCAGCAGATAAATTCAGAGGCGCATTGTGGCAGGAAAGCGAGCTTACTTTGGATTCCACAAAATTCCACGATCGAAAAAAGTTCGCTGACACACGAAGTAACTATCTGCAAAACGCTGATTAGACCGGTAGTCCTCTAAGGACACGAAGCATGGAACCTACGTGCAGAGGAGCAGCGCGCCCTTGGTGTTTTCAACATAAAGGTGTTGCGTACCATCTACGGCGGAGAATAAATCACGAGCTGCTGAAAGAACCAACTATCGTCCACACCGCGAAGATTGAGAGGCTACGGTGGGTAGGACACGTCACCAGGAAGTCGGATAACAACTCGGTAAAAATGGTTCTCGAGAGCAATCCGACCGGTACAAGATGACGTGGTGCGCAGCGAGCGACATGTATCCATCAAGTGGAGGAAAATCTGCGGACCCTTCGGAGACGCACAGCCATGAACCGAGTCGATTGGAAACGACTCCTACGTACTCCTACGCCTGATGACAATAACTACATTGCATTGAGCGAGAATACTTGACATTCGATTGACAAAACATTGCTGGAGGTTGTTTAGCATTGAGATGGAGCCTGTAGAGATAATAGGGGTGCTCAGTGTTACAGTTTCTGACAGAATGATCTTTATTTCCGTTATTCAAAAGTCATGGCCTGCTTACAATCATCTAAGTCTGTTAAGTCCGTCCGTATACAGTAATATTATATATATATTTACTACAGAGCCTTTTGGTGGACCATATTTGGTGAATCACCCAATAATTTGTAAAGGATTTTGTTTTGATATATTAACACATGAAAAACTTTTTTAAAGATCCTGATATGTTCCGCAAGTCGGGTGTTTCGACGATATGTAAGTCTAACATTGAGACTGGCAGCCCAAACACTAGCGTGCATGATAATTACACGTTTTAGCACTTTAACCCTCCCAGATTTCCATTTTTTCTCCCCTGTCATCACCCTTTTGCTCCTGTTTGCTGTTGTAGCTACTGCTAGCAGCCTGGCTGCTAGTGCTGAGCTGTCGAAGACATTGGTGGCAGCCCACAGCAGTGGGCCACGCACAATAGCGATCATAATAAAAATAATAATAACAATTATTAGCGTTAACTGTTTTGCCCTCTGGCGTGCCGTCGTTGATGGCCTCAGGCGCGAACCAGCAACCACTAAACATCATCGGACCAGAGACCAAGAAGCCAACAATCATGGAGGCACAGTTTTGACACGAAAGGAGTAAAATTCGTTGACTGTGATGGTGGATGGGTGGTGGTATCGGAAGGGGAAAGCGCTACTCTTCTAGTCCTCATCGCCAGCGTGGCTGGAAATTACGGGTTGTCAAATAAAAGTGTTCGCTTTTCACACCGCAACAAAAAACCACGCTCGCTCTCCAGGGAGACCACAGCATCAGCGTTGGTCCATAGATGATGAAGTGGTTAGGAATTTAACTGAATGCATTTGATGAATGTGGTGTCAATGTGTAGCAAAATTCAGTAAATCAAGCATTTCTAAAAATGGTTTTTGAAATAAAATAAAAATTCCGCATTCGCCCTTGAAATCATCATAATATGCCTCTGAAGCCCCTTTGGACACTTTTAATAGGCTCCATGAACCCCCTGAAACGCACCTGAAAACCTTTTGAAACGCCCCTGAAATGCTAACAATCGTTCCTCAAATCTCCAGGAATGCCCTTAAAATGTTCCTGAAACACCCTGAAACCCTTTGAAATGACTCTGAAATACCTTGAAACGCCCCTTGCAATGCCATTTAAAGGCTCCTGAGATCCCCTGAATTGCTCTTGAAGGCCGTTGAAACGCGCCTTTAACCCCCTTAATACTATTAAAATATTGCTGGAATACTCGCAATCCTATTAAAACTCCAACAAATTCTGACAAAATGCCCTTAACAAGCTCCTCAAATCCCCTGAAACGCCCCTGGAGCCTCTTGGAGCCCCCTTTCTTGGGCTCTCTGGGAACTTTCCGGAAGTCCACCTTTTATGTCCTACCTGTTTTCGCGAATCTACTTATTAAAGAAAGCTAAAACATAATTCATGCACAAATTTCCTTTTTTTATGCCCAGTCATAAAAAGATATTCCAGTGTATTAATTTCTGCTGGAACCATTGAATAAAACCAGTATTGTGTACAGATAAAGTACGTGAGGTGCTTAGCGAAACTGGTGATACTGAGAACTACGGCGCTACCTACACTGAAAAAAATGTTAGAGTAAAATTAACCATTCAACGATGCTTAATTTTACTATGCCTGAAAATAGTTATAATGACTATATTATTAATCTTGACTACCATGTTTTTCTTAAAATTACTATGCTTTGACAACCAAACGAATAGTAATCAAGACTATTCAGCATAGTTATCTTGAATACACTTTTTGTGTTTGACAGAACAATTTTCGCGTTTCATTATTACTATTTATATTTACTGAAGTGACCGGTAGAATACAAGTAGCCGGTAAATCCACAATAACGTGTTCAGTTAGAACAAATAGTTTCTCAGAGGTTTGTTGTAGTACAAAAGTCGACTCCCTAAAAAATATTTCTTGTATTTGGTGGATTGTTGACAATAAATCAAAGTTAATTTATCGGAAAATGTCCATGGTGAGTTAATTTGTTGCCGAATAATTAAGCTAAGCAATAAAATGATAACAAAAGTGCTTAATAACCCAGTTGGACCCACAGCATCATCGCCCAAATTTTTCCGTCCAAAGCTGCCGTGTTCGAAGCCGACGGAAATTCCGACGCCCTCACGATCACCATTGGAACCGGTATCAATTATCTCTACCAGGTGTTGAAGATCGAAAAAAAAGTTAAGAAGGATGCCTAAAAGGCCATCAAAACGGTGAAGGAGAATATTGAAGACAAGTGATAGGAAGAAGGATACTACAAACAAGGAATCCTATTCCATCAGCACAGATTTTGTCAATCACAGATCACGAAGACCGCTTTTTTCCAGTGGTGTCACATAAAAAACCCCTACAGAGGAATACCGACTCCGCGATAGACCATCGGACATGAACGGAATGCCCTTTCCCGCCAGTTCAAGCGATCCTTTCCTTCCATTCCGGAAGACGACCTAATCGATGCGTTCATAGCTGACACGCAGGCAAAGCGAGTGCCAGGTAATTGAAAAGCTCCAGCAATGTCAGGAAGATTTATTGAATGCCAAAAACATCCTGGACACATTAGCACTCCCCGGAAGGAATCCACTGTCAGGTAGTGGATGGTCCAGCCCCGATCCAGCCAACACTTCCCGCTCGCAGAAGCAACTTTGCTCGACATTCCGGACAACGCCACGGAATCCAAATCCTTTCCCGAGCCTGCAAATTACTCCGTTTGAGGCGATGATGCTGGGATACTCTTTAAAATGAATGCTTATTGTGTTTTTATATGTAATTTACAAACGATGAACATAATAAAACTATTCAAATTTATTTTTTCTTTGATTTTTGAAATGTAAACAAACCTAGAAAGACACTGCCATTGATACCATACACATAGTAATCAGAAGCATATTGCCATGGTTGAGCTCACTATACTGTTTATCACGCCCATAGTAAAATTAACTGTGAAATGTGGTTCAAGAATACTATGAAACGTAAATAAAAATCGACATGGTAAATTCATCCCCGCATATGGTAGCTTCAATAATAAATCATGCTCTACCAAAATCAAGTAGTAAAGATGTTTTAATTTCACCCTCGATACGGTCAGAATTACCATGTCCCTTTTTTCAGTGTATGATCAATCTGTCTGTTTCATGAACGAATACTATATTGTAAGTTTTGAATGAAATGTAATTTAATATAAACCAATTATACTCAACAAATTTGCAGTATTGAAGCTGTGTGAAATAATTCTGCTGTCAATATGCACGCTTAGGAAAAATCACCGACTTCAGTAATATTTTACCGAAATCTCTACCGTTAAGTTTTTACCGGAAAAATTCGGTGGCGTTTACCGAACTTCGTCAAAGTTTGACAGATAAACGATGACATTTTACCGAAATTTGGTAATTTTGACAGAGTTTCGGTAAAAAAAAACCATTACCGAACGCTCAGCAGTTGAGATTTCGGTAAAAATTACCGAACGCGACTAGCTGTGTGGTGTTCTGGTTCCGAGCACGACCTGTAGGAATTTTTGCAGATTTCTCTAGAGACATTTCGGCGGAAATTTTTGGAATCATTCTTAATGAAATATCGGAAACAAAATTTTCAAATTAATCTTCTAAAGATTAAGAAAAAATACCAGGAGAATTTTCCAAAGGAATCCTCGGAAGGTTTTCTGACAGAATCCCAGGAGAAATTTCGGAAGAAATCCATGGAAGGTTTTAAAAAAAAATCATCATCAAATTTATTGAGAAATCCATGATTAATTTCTGAAACACTACTTGGAAAAAAATACTGTCCACGAAGGAATATTTACGGTCCACGAAGAATGAAGAAATTTTTATGGGGATATCCTAAGGAATCCTTTGCGGATTTTTTAAAACTATGGAAGAAATAATCGAAAGAATTTCTAAAAGGATCCGTGGAAAAATATATAATTGAATTGCTGAACCAATTTTTGAATACCTTTTTTCGATAGACTCCCTGAAGGAATATTTGGAGGAAACCTTGAAGAGCTTTCTGAATGAATATCTAGAAGCAGGCATGCCTGCATTGATAGCGCACGAAAGTTCTGCCCTTATTATTGACGATGATTTTGGTGATGTAAATCAAAAGAACAGAATTTCTATGTGCTCAGTGCAAAAAAAGCCTTTCCACTAAAATTTGAAACGGAATATAAGAAAATTTTCAAAAAGAAACTTTGTAGTAATCGCTTAGTGAATCCTTGGATGATTTTGTTAAGGAATCATGGAAAGAACCTTCGATAGAACTTAGGAGGAATTTCAGTAGAAATCTCCGGAAGATTTTTTAAGCAATCCTGAAATGAATGTGAATTTATGATTTCTGAAGAAACTGCTGAAGGAATTTCAAATGAAATCCGTGGAAGATTTTCTGGAAAATGCCAGAATGAGCTCTTGAAGGTATTCAAAAACTGTCAGCCTACATTGAGTAAACAAGTCGACGAAAAAGCGTAGGCGAAAAGTGACTAAAACCCACAGCAAAAAGCAAGAACGAGCTTTTATACCGGTAGTACAAACTTTAAAATAGAAATTCATGGGAGAATTCCTTATGTTCTAAAAGTATTTCTGCATAAAATTCAGAAGGAATCTTTAAAAAATTACCTGCAAGGAGTCAATTCAGCAATTCTGGAAGGAATATAAGATAAGTCGTCTAACGGAAAAATTTCTTGAACAATCTCTTTAGAAAGTTCTGGATGAATTTCCAAAAGAATTCGTATTTTTTAAGATGCCATGCAGAACGTTCCCACGGACTCCCTGAAAAAAGTTCTGGAAGATATTTTGGAAAATTTTCTTTTAAAAAATCCATGGATGTTCTTGTGAAGAAATAGCAGGATAACAGAATTCTAAGGGAAATTTGAGAAAAATTCCCTAGAAAAAAAAACTTCAATAATCCCTGACAGAATCTGTTCTGACGGTTCAGAAATATCTGAAGGAATACTTGAAATATTTTTCAAAAAAATTCTTGGAGGGATTCCTGAGGGATTCCAAAAGAATCCTTCTAAGAAAATCTGTGGAATGTTTTGCCTTTCTCGTACACTAAGTGTACTGGAAAGGCTATATGTTCACTCCAAAAATGACTTTTTGATAGAAGGCCCGCAGGGTCGAGTCACATATACCAATCAACTCAGCTTGACGAATTGAGGTGATGTCTGTGTGTGTGTATTAGACATGTTCACATTTTAGAAAATGTCTTGAATCCCACCGGTCAAGTAAGTATCATAATTCTCATACCGCTGGTCAAATTTTCAGCTTGATGAAGATTTCGATGTGCTTCAAGTCGATTTGGTATTTTCAGGCTTTTCTACACTTTAAAAAAACATAACTATTGAACGGAAAGACTCGAAATCAGTGTTTGGACGAAAAAGTGATCAGTGAACCACTCGGCAGTTTTTCTTCCCTTCTGTTGGTTCTGTTTCAATTACCAAGCGGTGTATGTTCAAAGAAGATACTCCGATATAAACAAGCTGCGGCGATGAGCGGGCATCGCTAAGTGTAACACTTACCGATGATCGCTCATCGTTGGCTTGGGGCAACTGTGAATAATCGTTATTTTCATCAGTATTTAATGCGTTTTCGCTTTAAAAACGTGAAATACTATTTAATTTAACTGTATTCATGACGTTGCAGGTTGTGTAGTCACAATAAAAAAAGAATTATGGCAATACAATATTCTTACCGAATGCATCGCTTTCAATAGCGTCATCGAGCATCTTCTCTCTTGATTGCGCTCTCGTATCGAACCGGGCAAGAGAAAGAACAGCATTTCGGGGAGCGTTCCCGAGCATGTTGGTTCATGAAATGTTACAATCGCGAATGTATCACTTGCTGAGCATGGACCATTCAGTGGTTCGCGATAAAAATCCACACACTGCTCGAAATCAAAGCTGTAGAGGGTTAGATTAGCATATCAAATCAATTTGTTGAATTTACTTATGTGTGTATCGAAAAAGGAAACACACGCTATTTTAAGACATCCCTTTGCGAATCAGCGTGGAAACGGCATAAAGCAGCAAAACTTAACGAAGATTTGTTGCAACCGTCTGAAGCGAGACAGATAGCGACCCGAACCCTATGCGAGAACGGTGACGGGAGTTGGTGGCTCGAACGAAGGCAGCTCCGATTTGTGCCGAGCCGATGAAAAAGAATTAAGAGAAGCTTGAGCTCGAATGAAAAGAGCGTGGCATTCTGGTTACTATTGTGGTAGCGATTAGATGTGATTTCCAAAATCATCTTTCGTTACGACAAAAGCTAATCATTAGAGACAATGTAAATTCGCGGCAAAATTTCTTAAATTTCACGGACCAACATTGTGAATTTCGCGGTGATTTCGCGGCACCATATTTTTGACCGTATCGTTGAAGAAAACACCAATATTGCATGCGAAATGAATAATTCACTTGGATTTTGAATCATAAATTTACAGGCAAAGTAACTAATTTGATGAAAAATCTGAAAAGAAGTAGAAGTAAAATGCATCAAAAATGATGTAAATATCTTCACCTTATTCGTTTTGTGTAATACACTCAAGTTTGCATGTGTTAGTGCACAATTCCCCTTCCTTCATAGCAACCGAATCTCTCTTAACAACAACCGACGTCATAAAAGTTGTTATCAAATTTTCACGAAAAAGTCGACACTCTTAAAAAGATGTACACACTTTTTAGCATAATCCAGACAAAAGTACAGAAATCTTTATTTTATTTAAAAAGCCTACTTTTTGTACCCAATTTTGTATTTCACCATAGACTTAATTTTAAACTACACTACCATCAAAACATTGATGGTGGAACCAATAGAAATAATAACGCATCTTCAATTATAAAAAAGGATGGCAGAGCATTCGCAAATTTGATTTCACTTTGTGTCGATCAATTCAAAAGTGTGACTGCGCTCTTGTTTTTAAGGAAGACATGCAGCTTGTTATGGTAAAGTGACCAGACGTCCCGCGTTTCGCGGGACAGTCCCGCATTTTGACCAAATGGCCCGCTACACATTATGTCCCGCGAAATGTCCCGCATTCGTTTCAAATCGTAAAAACGTCCCACATTTGAAAAAACTTCAACAAGCATACAATATATTGTAGTAACTTCAGTACCAAAATAGTCAAACCGGTTTGGTACAAAGCACAAATCACATCAAACATATTAACAAATTTTTCAACATCAGGGTTCAGAAACTAAAAGATTTTTGCGAGAAAGTACATGAAGATTCTGGGTTACAGTATGTACAGTTTGAACTCCTCAGAGCTTTTTTTTATTAATCGATAGCAGTCTCAGCTTTTTTTTTTTTATTTTTGATGAAAAAATTCAAATATTTGATTGATTTTTATGCACAGTCAGGCAGCATAATTTTACAGTTCGGTGAATAAAATAGAGAGTGACAAGAGTACAATTACAAAAATAGTAGACGAAACTGTCTCAAATTCAAATTTCATGAAAGGGTAGAAAGCTACTGGCAGGCGGTTCAAACGAATACTCGTGAAATCAATTCATCCAATAAGTTAATCTATGTTGACAGAGAAGCATCTGAACTACTCAATGAAGTAGTACGCAAGGACAAAATTGGACAAGCAGAAGCTAGATTGGTGAGCATTTTCAGGCACCTTGAGGGTAATTATACCTTAGAAATTATAGATTTAACGTCATGCTTGTCAGACACCAATGTTGTAATAAACAATTTTTGTTTCAGTTGTGTACGAAGTTTGAACCACCTTATTTTTATTTTAAAAGCAATTGAGAGAAGAAATATTAAAATCATTGTTTCATGTTGCTTCAATGTAGAAAAACTTATTTATGAGTTTGCCCCACTTCTGCGAAGCTCACAACGTTGAAACA